>NW_023260133.1:0-49708 GCF_009762535.1 Notolabrus celidotus
GTATCTGTGACTTTAATTGTCCTGCTGTAGTTAATTGGTGCTGCTATCGGGCACAGCTGATTGGAGCAAATTGTCAACTGAGCATGTGCGCTGAAACGAGGGCTTTGATCTAAGCAGGACGAGGAGCAACAGATTTTCTGCTTTTGCTTAGTTTATTTTTTTTTTTTTGTTCTTCTTTATGGAAGTAGGAGTAATAATAATAATACATTTTATTTAAAGGCGCATTTCTCGGCAATCACACCGCACAGATATACATATATACATACACAAATTTACATCAAAGGAAACAAAATCAAAGTGAAAATGAAAACAATATAAACTAACAAAGTGGTAAGAAAAAATAGAAACAATAAAAAATGACAGTGCAATTGGCATCAGACGGAGTAGGCGGTTTTAAACCGAAGTGTTTTGAGTTGTGATTTGAAATGGGGGAAAGAATCTGTTTCTGAGTTGAGGTGGCAATGAGTTCCAGAGACGGGGAGCAGAGCGGCTGAATGCTCGGCTCCCCATAGTGGTGAGATGGGTGGAGGGGACAGACAGGTGTATGGAGGAAGAGGATCTGAGGGAGCGGGAGGGAGTGGGAACATGGAGGAGGTCGGAAAGATATGGGGGGGCGAGGTTGTATATGGTCTTGAATGTTAACAGGAGGACTTTGAACTGAATACGGATCTGAACAGGGAGCCAGTGGAGCTGTTGGAGGACAGGAGTGATGTGGTGGATGGAGGGGGTTCGGGTAATGATACGGGCAGCTGAATTCTGGACCAGCTGGAGTTTATGGAGGGATTTGTGAGGGAGGCCGAAGAGGAGAGAGTTGCAGTAGTCCAGATGGGAAGTGACAAGGCTGTGGACAAGGATGGCGGCAGTGTGGGGGGTGAGGGAGGGGCGGAGACGATTGATGTTTCGAAAGGTGGAGGTAGGCAGTCCTGGTGATGTTATTGATGTGTGATTGAAAGGATAATGTGCTGTCAAGGATGACACGCAGACTCTTAACCTGGGGGAGGGTGAGACGGAGGAGTTATCAATGATGAGGGAGAAGCTGTTGGATTTGGATAGAGTGGATTTGGTGCCAATGAGGAGAACCTCGGTTTTATTACTGTTTAATTTAGGGAAATTTAGGGTGAACCAGGTTTTTATTTCAGAGATGCAATCAGTGAGGGAGGTGGGCGGGAGAGTGGACGAGGGGTTAGTGGTGAGGTAGAGCTGGGTGTCATCTGCGTAACAGTAGCAGTATCTTTCTTTAGTAAAAAAAAAAAAAAGTTCAGTGAGACTAGAGAAGTGACTTCTGTTTGTTAGCTGTCCATATTTTGAATAAATTCTCAGTTTGTTTAATTTTATGCAGCATCCCTTTCATTTTTGGAAAATGCAATTAAACCTGTTTGGAAAGCACGAGTCAGAAACATCACATCCTGCAGAAGTGGCAGAGAAGATTCTTGATTCATGTTGCCACTGCAGACAGTCCCGAGGCAGCTGAGCTAATTGAGAAGGAGAATGAGTAAAGAGGGAATACTTGTCCTTGTAGGATTATGAATTGAACATAAGAGTGTTTCTCCCAATGACACTGCCACAGGTAGGGTTGCAAAATTCCGGGAATTTTCAAAGTTGGAAACTTTCCATGGGAATTAACAGGAATTTATGAGAATTAAACAGAATTTATGGGAATAAACGGGAATAAACCAGGAATTAACCTAAATTGAAGGTCGGCTCTTAATAGGGAACTTAAATACAGTTGGGGAAAATATATTTTAGCATAATCCTGACTAAAACAACCAGATTTCATGCAAGTACAGTTGAATATCTATGCTATTCCTCAATCACATGCACATAGCACACTGCTTACTGCAGGGCTATTGAGACCATGCCCCCTACATGCACTGTGCATTTCTCCATCACATGCACAGATGATTTCTGGAATCCTGCAGAGGCTAGGCTTGAGGGAAGATGCTTTTTTATTTGCATGTTGAATGGGACTTTGTTGGAGGGAGGGGGCTCTTTTCATTTAACATTTTGAATGGGACTTTGTTAGGATTGCGTTTTTGTTAATTTTTGAATGGGTTGGGTAATATTTAACTGAACATTCATGTTTTTATTCTTCAATGAAAGAACTGATTGTTCAATAAAATATTTAACACTGGGGCGCTGGTGACCTAGCGGTCTAAGCGCCCCACATACAGGGGCTATAGTCTTCGTCGCAGGGGTCGCCGGTTCGATCCCCAGCTGGTCGACCATTTCCTGCATGTCTTCCAAGCTCTCTACTCCCCAAATTTCCTGTCTCTCTTCACTGTCCTATCAAATAAAGGCAAAAAGGTAAAAAAAATATAACTTTAAAAATATTTAACATTTGATAAAGTTCTACTTACAAATAAATCTGTTTTAATTGAATGTTAATTGTCTGCTTGTAACAAAACAAATATTCATGCTTGTATTCATACCTTTTCATTAAATTACCCTCAATTCACAGTTAATTCAGATTAATTCACAGTTAATTCCCATAATTCCGACGGAGAGTTTCCTAATTTACCGGAAACTTTTTCGGAAATTTACCGGAAATGTTCCACCCCTTTGCAACCCTAGTCATAGGTAACTTGAAATTTGACTCATGCATCTAAAGTTGTGAAGCTTTACAAGCTTTATGAAGATACAGATTTTAAGATTTTTTTTCCCTGCAGGACTTGTCACCTGACCAGAGTGCCAAAGCCACAGTTATATGCTTGCTTGGCCAACCTGAACCTGTCCTGACCTGAACCGCAGTCACATGCTGAAGTGTCCTTGGGCAAGACACTGAACCCCAGATTGCTCCCTCTGTTGTTCAGTGATGTGTGAACGTGTATGAACACTGATGGTACCTTACTATAGCAGCCTTTGCCATCAGTAAGTTAATGTGGTGTGAATGGGTGAATGTGATGAGGAGTGTAAGCGTGGTCAGACAGAAAAGAGATATAGAAGTACAGGTCCATTTACCATTTACAGACAAGCTGTAGGCCACTATTAGTAAAACCTCAGCAGTTCCACAGGCTGATCCCCTCCATACTACACTGATGCAGTTAAATGTTAATATTACATAATGTAATGTGATACCTTTTGGATCGATCTTCAGGAATATTCTGATTTGAAAAACAGTCCTTATTTTCATGAGCGATAAGTCAAAACATCAAATTGGGCTGCACTATTCATGGCTTGCCTTCAACCTAAAAGAACCTTGTGAATTCTTGTAAGTGCATGAGTTTCTATAAAAACAAGTGGTGGGTTGTCAAAAAATGTGAAACCCGGGGCTACATACCTGGAAATGTGAGAGTCTTTATTGCTCTTGGTTGCTGATTTGCCAGATAGTATGCTGTGTTTGTCACTGGGTGGGCTGTGATGGCGATCTGATTTGGGCCTGGAGGAAAAAAAAAATACAGCAAAGATGTTATCACGCATTTATTGTTTGTACATGGAGATGGAGTCATCAAAGTAGCAATAGTCACACAGGCATCATGGCAAAGAGGAATACGCCATTTTCTTTCCCCAAAATCTCAAATTTTTCTTCCACTGACTCTCTCTGCCCCCAGCTGCTTATCCACAATATCATGGGCAAGCACCAGAGTGCCAAGAGGAACAAATATAAATAAATAAAGGAAATAAAAAAGCACCAGTACAAAATACCAATGTTTCTGGGCTATCATTTAAACTTCACAAACTTCACACTTAGACAATGTGATGAGTTCTTTAAAGCCTGTGGAAATGTTACTTCTAATGTTGGTACAGAATATCAAATATCAATATGGCATTAAGCGTCCACCAAAAAAATGGGGAAAATAAACATCCATAACTATAAAAAACTCTGTTCAAAAACAACGCATTTTCTGGTTAAGACTATTTCTCAGGACTGTTTGGGCGTGGCCCAAACATTCTGATTTACACATCAATAAAACAAAACCATGGCAACAGAGTGACACAACAAAAGAGCAGCACCTCGACTATATGAATAATAAATGGACCTAGTCTCCGTGACATCACCTGTCTATTGAAGTAATTTAAATCAAAAGCAGTGAATAATATACCACATATTCACATTATAAGAATAGAACATTAATTAGATAAAACATTTTTTACACAATGATGAAAATATAGAAAAATTGAGTAAAATACATCAGCTTTTGATTTAACTGTGACTTAAGATTCACAAGTGTTGAATTCGGTCATCATCCCATTCACCTTCTCTATTTAAACACTTTGGCAATCTGGCTCTAGTAAAAGTTAAAAGTTGACATATCACGCTTTTTTTCATCAAAATATATTGGTCTAAGAGGTCCCCAAAACATGTCTTTAAAGTTTATGCTCAAAAAAACACTTGAAATCAGATTTTGGCATGCCTGAAAAACCCTCTTCTTCAGCCCTGCTCAGAACACTCGGTTTTCTCTCTGACCACGCCCCCTCAGGAAGTGGATATTCCCTTGGCTCTCCAGCACGTTGATCTAATGTTTACATGTTGGCCGAATATACACAGCTGCTCACAGACCAGCGTTACTTCAACCCTCTAAATCTGATCCAGAATCTGATCCTGACGGAGAGGCGCCTGCAGCAGGACCTTTTTGAACGATTGGTCACAGATTCTGAGTTTCTTGTTGTTTTATTTGGCAGTATGTCGATGTGTGTCTTGGTACACACCTACAGCTACGACATGTAGCTATGTGGCTATGCTAACTAGCGCTAGCACTTTTCCATGAAAAATAAAAATCATCCACTAGACTTTCAACTCTGCAGACGTGGGGAGCAAATCCGATGTTTGTGTTAATAAAGACAGCCTACAACTAGCATGCCTCCCTCCTAAGCTCCTTGTTGACACACGTGTGCAGGTAATGAAAAATGGAGGAGAAGTTGAGTTGTATTTTATACAGTCTATGGGCTGAACAGGCTCCGAGCTCTGACTCCGTGACTGACCGGATATTGCTGTGACGTAACACGTCAGAAGAAACGGCTCGTTTCACACACATTTACAGAAAGCTGTAGAAATCCGAACAGGGGCAGAATGTTTTTTTTTTCATTTTCGGGGGGTTTGTAGACATGCCAGGTGAACATATTTCAGGTAGAGAACCATTAAAAAGTCGATTTTGCATGATATGTCACCTTAAAAGGATAACTTCATCTCTGAGATTCAGCTGAATTGCAAGGAATTGCAATAAATTGCCTTTAGATCGTCAGTGTATCAACATTTACAAGTCTGCTGGGATCTATGAACCACACAAAAAATTCAGCACAGCTTAAATTCAGACTATAATCCTTTGTGTCAATCCCCTCAGTCTCTCTGACTTAACAGACAAATCAACTGAGATTTTCTTTTCTTATTTTTAAGATGATATTCCCTGATATTTCACAAGCCACGCAGCTGAAGTGGGATAAAGTCAATGCAAGAAAGCTTTGCGGGAACGCAACATGATGTTCACCCTCACCTACCCTTTTTTCCTAAGGATTAATCACAACGGAGGACAGAAACGATCTGATGATCCAAAATTAGCAAGGCTATGTAACACAAGCATAGAATGGAGAGGTGGTGGGCGATCATGTGAATATTTCCAATTGTAGTTTATGACTGCTAACTTTGATAATTTGCACATTTCCACTTGGAACATGAAGGGCCTAGGACATCCAATCAAGAGAACAAAGATTCTGTCTATTCTGAAATCGACTCAGCATGATGTTGTGTTTTTACAGGAGACACATCTGTCTGCTGAAGAATCAGATAAAATGTGTAGAGACTGGGTGAGCCATGTCTGTTACCAGAGGTGTCAAGTAACGAAGTGCAAATACTTTGTTACCTTACTTAAGTAGAAATTTTGGTTATCTATACTTTACTGGAGTAATTATTTTTCAGACTACTTTTTACTTCTAATCCTTACATTTTCACGCAATTACCTGTACTTTCTACTCCTTACATTTTTAAAATAGCCTTGATACTCCTATTTCATTTCGGCTTGTCATTGTTAAAAACGCCCACAAAAAAACGTAAACCTATCCAGTTAAGTCGTGCCTAGCCTAGATTAGTCTGAAGAAATCTAGCCTTCATGTTGAGTAAGACCCTTTTGGTCAACCCCAGCTGTTCCGGGTTGAATGTGTGTGGGTGCTTCATGCTGGATGTACATTGACATTCCAATAAAGGCTGTTGATAATATGCCTGTGAAGTTTGACTTTGTGCACCATTACAATACTTATAGGCAACTAGTCATCATCTTCCACTCCATGAAACACGTTAATGCTCAGTACTACACATATATGGTTCTTTAATGTATTTACATTGTACGGAAATGCATTCATTTTCAATGGACATAAATGCGGCTGTCACAGGTGCAAACCCAAATATTTCAACATTAAAGCTGGGGTTGGTAGACAGATTTAGATACACTTTTTGTTATACTGGTTAAAATGATCTGTATGTCCTGATGGCAATCAATACATAATGTGTTCTTAAAAAGAGGTAAAAAAAAGCTGCTATATGCAGCCGGAGTGAACCTGGGAAAACACCAACCAATCACCGTTTTGGGTCTCAAAATTTTAAACCAATCAAATCCTGTCCTGCCGTTCTGCCCGCCTCCTGCGCATACATTTCCCCGGCATGTACTCCGATTCCCCGTCCCCTGCCTCTGTTTACTGCCACTCTAGCTCGACCTCGGACCTGTCCCCTCTGACCCGATGATGTACTTTGCTCAGGACTGTAGTCCAGATCAGAATCTAAAAAGCTCTCACCACGGGGGCTCTGACAAGCAAAAGAATTAATGACATTCAGTAAGGCCTACAGA
This sequence comes from Notolabrus celidotus, assembly GCF_009762535.1. NCBI lineage: Eukaryota > Metazoa > Chordata > Actinopteri > Labriformes > Labridae > Notolabrus > Notolabrus celidotus. The sequence continues at coordinate 6,774 of NW_023260133.1, forward strand.
AATATATATGTATTGTAGCGTCCGTCCAGACGCTGTAGGGATGACGAGCCGATTCATGAAAACGTTGAGTTTTAATAACCGGTCACTGTCGGCCGTGATCACGCCAACCGACAAAGCAACAATCAATGTTTGAATGAATGAAAAACTTCTTCTCTCGTCTCTCCTGCTCGCACACTCTACACCTCAGTCTCCTGATGCCTTCACTAACTGTCAACACCGTAGGAATTAAGAGCATCTACACTGAACACGTTTAACAAACAGTAGAGCTTTTACAGTATTACATGTGTTATAACTTTTCTCCTGATATCGTGTCACCATTACAACTGGATAATGCTAGCATGACAGTTGTGAGTACTAACAGCAGCCATGTTTGTTTGTGTTTTTAACTTTCACTATGATAATGTTTTGGTGAGGACCGGTTTTGAATTAGTCACGATCATATGGTCGCAAGTTTCCCGAGACTACCAACCCCAGCTTTAACATATTAATATAACATTATAGTCATTATGGCCTTTTTGGGGAGGTAGGGTAGTGTATTATAGGCTCCTGTGGCACAGCCTAAGCTTTTGTCCTTAATGGCATTTTTTCCAATCTAAAAAAACAATATGATTTACCCCAAACGCAATTCTTGAGATATCTCCAACTACGCCATTTGTTGCAAAAGCTCTTTGGGTCAAGTACACAATCTCCAAAGTCAGTGGATAAGTTAAATCAAATTATACAGGTATTGGGGAAGGTCATGAAGCCGCTAAATATTATAGGATGCTCATGGGTTATGGAGGAGTTAGCATTTGGGGGTCTCATATGATGAGCAGGAGTGGCTTAAGACTGTGTAATTTTCGAACAATGTCAAGGGATCTGAGGGTGAGGCTTATTAAATTTAAAATTCTGCACCGGTTTTATTGGACCCCAAGTAGGCTCTTCAGACTTGGCTTAAAGGATTCGACTACTTGCTGGAAATGTGGCACAGGTGATGGAACCCTGGTACATGTACTATGGTCATGCCCCATGATTAATCAGTACTGGAGGAAGATTCCTTGTTATATTGTTAATGTTGAAAAAAGGCCATTTGTACTGTGTCCTTAACTCTACATTTTAGGTGATTCAACAGCGTTATCTGCTTTTACAAAACCACTGATCGAATGGATACAAACTGCTATTATGACTGGAAGACAGATTATTCTCAGGAATTGGAAGACAACGGGAGAAACTCCTTTTCCAAACTGGTTGACTGAACTAGGCACAGGCCGGTACAACCTACAGTGGAGCACAGACAGGAAGGTAAGGCAGGAACCATCCTGTCGCAGATATTAGGATGTATATCATGTTAGAAACTTTCTGTTGTCTTGGTCAAACACATCTGCTATATAATGGTAACAGCAATAGCTTATCCTTTTTACTTACTCTTGTAGTGCCTTTATTACTTGCAACTATTATGGAATTCTGCTATGTTCATGTTAATACAATACAGGGTAGTACTTACTTTCATAAAAGACAATAATTGTAAAGTGCCATGATTGTTCTTCTTCTTGTCTGTTTAGGGGACTGTCTGTTTTAAGTTATTGAACATAGAAGGTTTTGTATGCGTTTTGTGCTTTTTTGTCACAAAATAAAAATACTGGCAGTCCTACCTCTGTTATTTTACAATTGCACAATGTGAATCATTTCTATTAAGATTTAACCTTTTGAACAACTGGACTTGAAGCCATAGCTCTTTTTCAACGAAGAAGCCGACGTGCGTAGCCTGACGTGGACCTCCTTCAAAATGTAAAAAAGTGTTGAGACGACATGGACTGCAAGCCCTGTGATTGGTCTGCTGGACAGCATTGTATTTCCTACACTTACAGCACTTCCAGAATCACTGCACACGTCTCGTCTCTCCATTCTTCCATGTAATTATTGCAGTATGATAAACAGCAACATGTATTAACATAATACGTTCTGAATCGCAGTGAAAAAGCAGAAAATGGAGCGGGGCCAGAGACAGGTGACCCGACTATCAGAGAGACCACACTGCCCTCAAGCATTTCAGCGGAGTATTGCTCATGTATGCGTCGGCCACTGCCGCATAGGCTCAATGCAGAAGTATAAACCAGGCTTTATCCTGTATGGCCTATTTCCAATTCATTCTCAATCCAATTATGTGTCTTAATATGGGGGCATTTCTCTTCAGTCACTTTTAAAGCATGTTTTGAGTATAATACATGTAACACGTGTTTGACGAGTGTATTGTCAAGGAATGAAAATAGAATGCCATTGACCTATCATATGTGTCTGTATTGTGCTTTGAGCCACCTCACTTACATGCTGTCCTTTACACTTATTTTGGTGTTAGAGTAGTTAAAAGCAGTTTGTCTGACACAAGCTTAGTAGTGACTTTTGAAAACTAATACATTCTCTCAGTTTTCAATCTTTTTGCCAATTGAATGCTACACTCCTTTTTTCAACTAGGGGCACAAATCCTTCCAAGTACCAAAGGGCTAATAGGTTCAGCCCATAGACTGTAAATAAACTGGACAGCGTTGCTCCGCCTCTTCCCGTTGTACGGTTCTGAAGCCAAAAAAATCCCTCTCCTGGGCGCCGCCATAGTGCAGCCAGAGCCTGTGAAGCCACTGTAATAAGCTCTACCCTACAGCGCGACGTCACAAGACGCTGTGTGTCCTTTGAAGTTTCACTCCACGGCAGCTGTGAATCAAAGGAAACCCGGAAGTAAAACCCCGTTTTTTAACCTCTAATAACTAACGAAAAAGAAACTTTTCAGGAAAAAGAGGCCTTGAACACAAAACACTCAAATACTAACTACATATCACCACAGCATACGGATGTGAGAAACATTCGTATGATGTGTATTTATTTTTTAAAGTTTGACTGCTCCCCCATTCAAATGAATGGGGGAGACGGATTTTTTGACCTATACTGCAGCCAGCCACCAGGGGGCAGTCACATTGCTGAAAGCCTCACCACCAGCCACCGGAACCTCTCCCTTGGTTCAGCCTTTGTTGTGTTCACTGCAAACTTGAGATGTCTAGATGTGGTGTATGTGTGTGTATAGTGAAATCATTTTGCAGGAGCAATTAATATCTTATGGGAGTGATGCCCTGATTGAAACCAATACAAAACCATAAAACACTCAAAGTTTTAATCCTATTATTATGTAGAAAAAAAGCATGCATATTTCTAAATCTGAAAAAGTAACAAGTAGCCAAATTGGAGCTGTTCTATAAATTCAGTGAAGTCAAAAGTACAGCTTTTGCCTTTAACATAAATTTAAATAGAGGTGAGACACAAAGAGACAACATATGTAGACAAACCCAAGCAAAGTACAAGAGGACTAGTTTGAATGTTGTTGTTGTTGTTGATGTGAAAATTACTCTGCCACTCATTCGGGAATCGCAACAAAGTAAGCTAGTTCTAAAAGTAAGTTTCAGATTACGTTGTTCTCTGAGCAGTTGTTACCATGTTTCCGTGCAGTGCGCTCCGTCGTTACTACTTCCCGCTGCTGGTGACATGGACAGGCTAAACTGACTTGTGACAAACGCTGGCACATAACGGATAATCGCTGTCCAGTACTTTGCTTCGGCTTGAGTAAATTAAGTCGCCTACAACTATGACATGTCAAGACATGACGCAGGGAAACCACAATGATGTTCGCTTTCGAAATAAAAGCTTGGTATACACCAAATGCAGAATGTCGTAACTGAACATAAACAGACATCAGGCTTAAATGCAGGGAATAGTCGTGGGACAGGAATTCCACACAAAAAAGAATAAAGCATCGACGGTGTACATTTGATAAAGTAATCAGACATATATCATTGTGCCATCTAAAACATAATACCTTTCCCGAGTGAAAATGAGACTTTATAAGACATTTTAAGGCCTTAAATGTTAAAAACCTGATTTAAGACTGTTTAAGACTTTCCAACGATCTGCGGGAACCCAGAACAGCTCCATATTTCCCTTATATAACAAACATAAGATAGATAGATAGATAGATAGATAGATAGATAGATAGATAGATAGATAGATAGATAGATAGATAGATAGATAGATAGATAGATAGATAGATAGGAAATTCAAGTGTCACAGTAGTAAAGTAGACAAAAAAATAAAAAGCAAACAAGAACCTATAAAGTATCGATTATTAAAAAGTTATTAGCAATTAAAATTAAAGGAGGTAAAAATAAGCATATCCTACAACACATACATACATACATACATACATACATACATACATACATACATACATACATACATACATACATACATACATACATACATACATACATACATACATATACATACATACATACATACATACATACATACATACATACATACAGTGGGGCAAAAAAGTTTGAGTGGAGTAGAGAAAAATTTTTTGGTCATTTGTGTCATTCAGTTCTATTTAGGTCAATTTATGCACTGATCCTCTGATTATTATTATTATTATTATTTATGTATTTATTAATTTCAGTAAAATATATATATTAAATGTGTGTGTATATATATATATATATATATATATATATATATGTATTGTGCGTGATTTAATCCATTTGGTGATACATCAGACACATTTACTAAGTTTTGATCAACTCCTTGGCATCAAAGAGTGCCGTGAGCTATCCAGATATAGACATAGTGTCTATCCAGAGCGCCTGTCCCTGCAGGTGCATTCAGGGACATTCAGGAATGGGTATGTGTTTCTTTTAATCGTGTCAGGTCACACGCAGTCATGTTGGAATAATTTTAAAGGACAATACGTAATTTTCCAGGACATTTTACTTTTTCTCCCATTTTCCAGGTGTTTTCCAGTACTGGAAAACTGGTCAACTGTTTTCCAGGTTTTCCAGGATGCATGGGAAGCCTGAATATTAAGAAACACCTGTAAAGAAACCAACCAACATGGACAGAATCCAGAGACACAGGTAAAACCTTAGCATGTACACTGACCTTGTCTTTTTGCTGTTAGGCTTCTTTGTGACAGCTGGGATGATGTCCTCCGTGTCAGGCTTGTCTGCCAGTGGCTGTTCCTTGTCATCCTTTTCCATTGCAGGACTGTCTACCTCTGGACTCATTCTCTCTGGACGCTCAATCTCTGGGCGACCTTCTCCGTTGGTGGGCTCACCTTCACAATCTGGGCGCTCTTTGTCTGTGCGCTCACCCCTCTCCCTTCGTTCCCTCTTGGGCGGGGGAGGCATTGGATACTGCTGAGCCACCTGCTGAGCAACAAGCTGGGAGTTGATCCTGGGTTTTCTGTGGAGGAGATCCAATTCACAGATAGTGGGTTAGCCTTGTTAGCAGAGCTAGGAACAGATTTTGGCTATGACCCAACACAGTCTCCCTGGGGCCGGCCCCAGGGAGACTGTGTGAGACAGCTTAGGGCAAATGTTGACTTCAAGCTCACCCAGTGAAGTTCAAGAAGTTAAGTAAAAGGTAAGAATTAAGGTAGAAAAAGAGAGAAAAAAGAGAAAGCAACAGTGAGCCACAGTTTCGAAATTCTGATTAGGTGAGGTACCTTTAGCCTGCCACCAAAGCTGTCCCTCTTCTTAGGCAGACACAGCAGTTCAGTCCACTTTAATGTACCAGTCATCAGTAAGTCAGGCTGGACTTTTAAATCCTCTCCTCAGGACTGAAAGGGAGAGTCATAGGTGTATGAAAATGTCCCTGTTATTATCAAGGTACAAATTATATTCCCGACATAATGCTGAACAGGAAAGTTTAGAATATAAAATGGGGATCAATGCAATGCTCCTGTCATTGTCAAATGTCATTAGGGCCTGAGAGGACTGCGTGGGTCAGAGTCTTTCCAAACTGATCCCGGCTGCAGAAACTGTAGCCTAGCTTGCATGCTCTTTATCCCTGCAGTTTCTTATTACAGCTGAGCAGCATCTGTTGTGGCTCATACAATTACTAGTGACAAAAAACTCATACAACCCCACTTCAAAAATTATGAAATATCCCTTTAACATAGACAAAACCCCAGAATTTTTACATGTGCACCAGGCCTGATAAAGAATTTGATCTTTTTTTTTAGTAAAATATGGGCAGGGAGAATTTTTTTAAAAAGCATTACGTTGCTGCATGGAAGAGAAGCATAGCTACAATTTAAAGTCTCCAAGTTCTCTGAAATAACAGTCAAGGGGACGAGAAGTACAGGAAACAGCTAAGAGCGTGGTGCCAAAAGTCCAGGCTATAAAAGAAAACTACAACCGCCACCGTCTGATGTGCACCACTGCCTGATGTACGCTACTGCCTGATGTGCACCACCGCCTGATGTACGCTACTGCCTGATGTGCGCCACCACCTGATGAACGCCACTTCCTGATGTACAATACCGCCTGATGTGCAGCAGGTGTTGCTGTGCTGCACTACAGGAATATCCAGTGATTTGGTCAATGAGCCGGCCGGCTGCAGCACAAGAAGCTGAGCATGAGTGTAAACAAAGTGGGGTGCCAGGCAACAGAAATGAGAGTCAAAGTTAATGTTGACGATTCCATCATGAAAATAACTCCACAAATCTCACCAACTGTGAGTTAGAAGAGGTAACAACTTAAACAAGTTTGATGAAGAAAGCAGAAAACATTAAAAGAAGAAAGAAGGAACAGGAGCTACTGTAACAGGCTGTATACACGGTTAACATGCGCACTGGAGGCTGATACGTGAACACTCATTTTTACCATTCTTGATTTATGGTATAAACTCATCATAACTACATTTCTTATATTTGTCATCAGTTTTTATGATGCCTTGTATTTGATCAATCATTATGTACAGTTCATACATTTTTTAAAAAGGTATAAGTCATAAAATTAAGGCTCATTAAATAATGTACTGTCTTTAAAGTCCAGTCTGTAAAAGAAAATCTGAAAAAAAACGTAAGAAGCTAGCTTAAGTGTAATTTAAAACATTTAAAAAAAGATCATTATTTGCACTCAGTCACAGTGTCTGCTGCCATCTGCTGGCTGTTTTTAGTGAGTGCATCAGGCAGACAATCTGAAGTAAAGATAAGGGCAGGAATCATGTCACTGCAGAAACGTGGAGATACATCATGTCAGGAACTTTCTACTGTCTTGGTCAGCCAAGTGCCCTGTTAGATAGGGGTGTCCAGTTACAACTTTTTCACTTCCGATACGATACCCATATTGCAGCCTTCAGTTTTGGCCGATACCGATATCGATCTGATACGATATCAGAACGAATCATACAGACTTTTATTACTTATTTTGTATTATGGAATGTTAGAAAAGGCTTGATCAAGTGATATATTACTCAGAGAACAGAGAACAATAAATAAAAAACTTTTGTGTAATATCTTAAGTTAAATGATTCAGCCTCTCACTGCTAAAAAGTAAAAAAAAACATTCTTGATGTGACCACTATGAAGCTATTTTGATTCTCTTGATTCAAATAAAAATGCCATGGACACAATGAGGGCTATATTGCACTTTTACGACAGTCACTGAATGCACCTCGCAGCGACAGAGGCATTTGACAGTCAGTTCACGGCACTCTGAAATGCAGCTGCATCTTTGATGACAAGGAGTTGATCCAAACTTGTTAAACGTGTCTGATGTATCACCAAACTGGATTAAATCAAGCTTTAGACGCACAACTTTTTACAGTGAGAGCGGCAAAAATGTCAAACATCAAATATTAAACAGACGTCCCCCGGTTGTGTCTTTGTCACTAATGCACATCGGGAGGTAAAAATCATCAATGAAAATGAGACATGCATGGAGGCGGGGCGAGCTGGTTCACAGAGCAGTGCTTCCATTAAGAAAGAAAACTACTCCTGAAGGAACAGGATTTTAGAAACTGAGATGTTGTGAAAGCTTTTATTCGTAGAAAAGCAAAGAGCCATTGTATTTGATAGCTCACTAGCTGTGAATATGATTTCTGCTGGCTTACTGTACTATCAGAATATCACAGGCATTGGATCTTACATTATCAAAGCTATCAGGGCTTACCATTAGCATAGGATTGTTATTTATATAGTTAGCCTTTCTGTGTTTCAATGAATAAGTAGGGGTGCCTGGCCTTACAGCACACAGCTGGTTCCACTACTCCTGGCCCTTTTCTGCATTTGTTCTCCCACTCTCTACCCTCCACACGTCCTGTCGCTCTTTAGCTGCCCTATCACTAAAGGCAAAAATATGGCAGACAGAGAGGGTCCCCCAATCCAAGTTAAGTAAAAGGTTAATTAGAACACATTTCAATAAAGGTCCACAGATGACTTTAAATCTATGATAGGGCCGCCAAGATTAAATCATTGACGACTTATTTAATAATCAACGTCATTGTTTACTTTTTGAAGCTTTGTTTTTCTCTGGAAACTGCCGCTGTACCTTCCGCTGTCTTGTCCGCCTTTCTGTGCTTGAAGCATATGCCCAGCAGTGGTAATCGAGGTCAAACGTGGTAATCGGGGTCAGCCGTGATGTCACCGGAAAAGTTATGCCTAAACAGTATCATGGCTAGCCGGCTAGGGAGCTCGAAAGTTTGGGAGCATTTTTCCAAAATAAAAGAGAAGAATGTGTAGGGACAGGTACCAAATTCGGTACTTTTATAGGTACCGACCGAATTCCGTCTGTACTACTGAGTACCAATTCACGTAAAATCAAACGGTACCATGTTTCGGTACCTGAACGCATCCTCATGACTGTGAGGGAGTGGAAGAGTAGGCGATTTGCAATACTTTTGCCCTGTAATAAAGTTTGAGACTGATTGGGTGGACGTCTCTGCTTTCTGCTCTCTGCATCTGCGCGGGAGTGTGCCAAATGGAGCCTGCAGCTGACGGGCGCGCGCACTCACCGTGAGGCAGAGCTGCAGGAGGATTTACTTGAGACCTATGGTTGAGACGGACTCTCTCGCTCCGACTATCTGGCCTGGCCTATTATTAAACAAATTAACATTTATTACCACATAAACACACAAAAGTACCAAAAATTGGTACCGTTGAGTACCGGTACCGATTCCCAGGTACCGGGTATCGGTACCGTATCGGTTCAAATGTGAAAGGTACACATCCCTAAGAATGTGCAATGCAAAGAACTTGCCTTCCATGGTAGTATGACGGCGATGCACAAGCATCTGAAAAGGAAGCACATTGTGGCGGATTCAATTTCTGACGAACAGGGACAGCCGCCTCTGTAAGCTAATGGGCTAGTTAGCTGTTAACATTAACATTAACGTCGACAGTGAGCTATTTACTTAACAGCGATGTCATGTTTGAATAGGAAATGTGATGATGCTTATATTTTATAACGCTATGTAACAGTGCTAAAACAATACGTTCCTCTTCAATGGACAACTTTGTTACCATTGTGCCTTCTTTGTTATTTTGCACTATCACATAAAAAAATGTCAGAAATGCTGCTACAAGCTGCAAAGTTCATTAAAAGTTGAATGAACAATCGTCTTAATTGTCTTTATTTTTAGTTAGCATATACCTTAACCACTTCAAGCTGGAAACAAATGATGGTTATATAAGAGCAGCTGCATGCTGGTGCGATAAGCTGCAATTTACATATGATCCGATTAGCTGGCTAATCACAAAAATAATCTGTGACTAGTCGATTATCAAAATAATCGTTTGTGGCAGCCCTAATCTTTGAAGGCTCTCAATCAAACTGACTGCAATCCATTTTACCATGTGAAACCAGGGTTTTAACCTTCTTCTTTCTCAGGTAAACAAAGCGTACATCGTCCTAGTGATGGGGATGCGGCCCCTTTTTGGTGATCAGACTATTCAAGAAACGATTATTTCGGTTTCTGTATCTTTTTTTCTCAGATGAGAGATGCTTCTATTTTAAGGTTATATCCATGTATCAGTGATGTCACCCATGTGTTGCTGAGCACTGTTTTGAAGCAGATCAGCGGTGGCAGCCATATTGGAAATGCTTAACTCAACCTAACTGCTGTCGAGCTATTGTGACATAAAGAGGCGGGCATTTAGCCTTCTCGCAAACAGCCTCAGTGTTCCTGCCTGTCGATCAAATCTGCCATGTCCTTAAATGGGCAAAACTTGTAATCTTAATATCGCTTGAACTGTTGCGTTTAAATAAAATTCACATATACAGTGTGTGCCGATAGAGAAATTAGCTCTTGAGACCGAAGCCGTTATTTGAACCAGGCTGTAAACATGTTTGTTTCTGCTGTAAAGATCGTCTTCTTTGAATGGAAATAAGTCGATTGCATTGGAGACAAGTCTTCCAAGAGCAACCATCCCAACGTTAGGCTCACCTGACAATGGAATTAAGCACCTTTTGAAGCAGAGTTGTGATGACTATGTTAAACATACAGCTGGTGATGATTGTCAGAGGTGTTGACATACAAGCAGAAGAAAAAAAAGGTGTTGATGTCAGCGGGGTCAGAACCTCGGGCAAGGTTTCAAACATTTTCATTATTATTTACAGTAAATAAGACGGTGCGTGCTACTTGAACTGATCTCTATCAGCAGCCCAGTAACCATGGTTACAGTAACACGTGTGTCTGTCATCAAACTTTGTCCCTACCCTTATTAACCAAAATCAAGATTCCAGTAAATCAAAGTAAATCCCAGTATATACTGAATCATATATTTACAACCTCCATAAAAACAATTATGGAAATGAAAAAGTGGGTAGTTTATCATTTGTAATTTTGTAAGTAGACAAGGGGACAGCTTAGGCAAAGAAGGGAACGTCTTACTCTGTCTTTCATGGGCATCATCAGACTATCATTGTGTGAATGATGGGACTTTAAATCTTACTAGGAAAGTACCAGATATTTAACATTCAAATAAATAACTAAAAAAATCAAAGGCTGTTTCTAGACCATTCCCTGAGACCTTAAACTTTGATTTTCAACAAGTCAAAAACAAGTCCAAATGGCTTTCTTCCCCTTATATTTTCCACAGCAACACAATGCATACAACGGACAAAATATCGATATGGCAATATGTCCTGACCTGTGTGATGACAAGTATCAATACGAGGGGGCTGAACTGTAAACAGAATTGCCCTTTGTGGATTAATAAAGTCGTCTGAACTGAACTGAATATTGATAATGTGATTGGATAAATACACTGCTACATTTCCCTGTCAATTTGACTCACTGCGTCACTACTGCAAGGCTCCACACGGGGGCGCTAACGGCATGAATTAGGGAAGATGATCAGCAGTTTATTGACCACAGAAGAAGACTAAATACCAGAAGCTAAATACCAGAAGAAGACAGCAGGATTTCAGACTGTGGGTACTTCTCAAAGCTCTAAACGTCCATCCTTGCGTCATTTCCTCGCATCTCTTCCTCGCATCTTAGTCCCGCCCACCAGAGATGCGAGGAAATGAAACCAGAGGAGAGAGGAGAGAGGAGATTTATATTTAGAGAAATGAGACGTCCTCTCCTCCGGAGCGTCCAAGAAGCGACGTCGGTTTGTGATGATGGCTTTAACAGCTGTTTTTGTCTGGACACATGTTCACTGTAATACCTCTGATAAATATAAAGAGTAACAGAGCTCTGTCTCTGTGTTTACATGTTTAACAAACACCTGCACATGAAGAGAATCAGCTCTCTGTTTATTCTGTCCTAAAGCATCACGGATCGATTCACCGGTAAAATGCCTCATTATTAAATTATTGATTACTTTAAAGGAAAATATAAACCAACTCTTTTCAAACCCTGTGTTCATTAATGATCAGCCTCATATGAAACTTTATTAACCTGACAGGAAAAAGTGTTTTTACTTACAGACAAACTTTACTGTCAGACTTTTATTCTCTTCATGAAGGAAACAAGAACAAACGGGAAAACTAACAGGAGAAATAACTGATCATATATTCTATCTATGATATTAGACTCTATTAATCTATTTCACTAGTCAGTGAATCTGACAAAAACAATCAGATATAACACAGTCTGCATATAGGGACGAGGTGGAGCGACTGACTGGGTGGTGCGAGGACAATAATCTGGTCTGTAACACCTCCAAGACCAAGGAACTGATTGTCGATTTCAGGAGGAGAAAAACAGACATCCTGCCTCTACTCATCGGTAGGGAATATATGGAGAGAGTCTCTGACTCATGGTTTCTGGGTGTTCAGATTGAGGAGGACCTGACCTGGAGCACTAATACCAAAAAACTGTGAAGAAGGCGCAGCAGAGGCTTTACTTCCTGAGACTCTTGAGGAAGAACCACCTGTCACAAAAACTGATTTTGTCCTTCTACCACTGCTCAGTCCCTCCAGGATTCTGCAGGGGGGTTTTTTTTGTGATTGTTGCGCCCCAAAAAGTCTGATTTTGCGACAGCTTTTTGAAAAAATTGCGTTGGGGTATTTTTTTAAGCTTTTATCCCCAATAACATCAGAGGCAAGTAAATATGCTAAATTACAGTTGTTTTTAGAAAATATTCTTGATGTGACCACTTTGACTGTATTTTTGATTCTATTGATTCACAGAAAAATGCCATGAAAGGACTGTATTGCACATTTACGAACGCCCTTGCATGTACCTGCAGTATTAGGTGCACTGGACAGACAGTCAGTTCACGGCACTCGGAAATGCATCTGCATATTTGATGACGAGGAGTTGATCTAAACTTACTAAATATGTCTGATGTATCACCAAACTGGATTAAATCAAGCTCTAGACGCGGAGCTGTACTGGCAGCAAAAACTGCAAACATCAAATATTAAACAGATGTCCCCCGGTTGTGTCTTTGTCACTAACGCACACTGGGGGTAGAAATTCTCAATGAAGATGAGACAGATGCATGGAGGCGGGGAGAGCTGGTTCATAAAGCACACCTGCTGCAGGTAGATGTCCGGCGGTCGGCCACTAAAGTTTTCGTCTCATCATCGTCTCGCCAACAAAATCAAAACGTATGTTCTATGGCTTATTAATACTAAAAGGGTATTTGAGCATCTATAAATTACAACGTTGTCATCGTCATATATATATTTATATGTATATATATATATATATATTTATATGTATATATATATATATATATATATATATATATATATACACATACATATATACTGTATATATACATGTATATCGTCTTTGGATAGTGAGGATTTCTTATTTCAAGACAAGTTTATTACTTGATATTTGACGGTCTGTATATGTCCACATTAGGGATGTCCCGATCCCGATCTGGGCATTTTTTAATAGATCGGTGATCAGCATTTGAGCTGATCATCTCATCCAATCATTTATGTCAGCTGACACTGTGCTCAATTTGAGCTACACTCAACCGAGCAAATACCTTAGCGTGGAGGGACAACAGGGGATGCGCAGCACAGCAAAAACAATTCACCCAATTCTGCATTGCTAACTAGGCAAACTATGTGTATATGTGATAGAAGTGAAGTGGCAGGTAAACATAGTAGCATAACAGAGTAATATGTGACAGAGCAACGTAGCTCGGACCTCCTCCTCTCTGTGTTACCCTGAGACACTTGCCTGTGAAGCAGCTGCAGCTCGCAATGCAGGGAGTTGCATCTGTTACCACAGCTATACCAAAGTGTTAAAACTCAGTAGTTGAAAGTCCAAGATGTGTAGGATTGATGTCTGTAGCTGTGACTTGAAGCTAAATGAACAACAGCATATATTTTAACTCCCGGAGGCCGCTGCTAGTCGTAGTTAAGCTACCTCGAAGATAAATATTTCATTTCCGAAAAAAAAAAATTCACAATAAAAGTCCCCTCATGTTATGGAGTCCAACGAACTTTACTTTGAAGGGCTGTAAACAGGAAGCAGCGTGCTGTCAGGTGCAGAAACTTAACAGATCTCAAAGAGTAAAATAAAGCACCTGTAGATGTCTAAATTATATGAACAGGGGAGGAGGAGAGAAAAGGAAAGTCAGATAATACAGATTTAGTAAGAAGCTACAAAGTCCTGAGTTCTGAACACAAAGAGGATTATAAAATCCTCTGTCTGTGGTCTCAGGCTCAGACATGAGTAAAGAGTTGCATTGCAGACTTGTTTGATGGGGTCATAGTGAGTAACATATTTTCACATGCGTGATCCCTTATAACTTTGTAACACAGCTAAATATAATTTCCTCAAAAATCAAATATATAAAAAAGAAAATTAATGAATTAATCAAAACAAATGAAAAATCAATAAATAGATGAACTAGTTAATGAAGGAACAAATCAATCAATGAATCAATGAATACATAAATTGTGATTTGTTGTTGTGACTGAATATTAAAGCTAAATTAAGCTATTACAGCATTCTGTAGAGAGTTTTGATTTCATATGTGAGATTTACAACACTGTTAGCTGAACTATGTTTAATGGGATAAGCTGAAGACATCTTTTGATTAATTTTTGTTACTTTATTTTTGTTAAAAAGATGTTTTAAAAAAAACTGTGTGCAGCTCTATTATCAGGGAAAATACAAGTCTCGGATTGGGACTCGGTATCGGCAGATACTCAATATCAAAAATTGGATCGGGATCGGGATCGGGGCCAAAAAAGCTGATTGGGACATCCCTAGCACACAGTATTAATTAGCATGGAATACAACACATTTAGAATATATCTTTACCCTCAATGACCCCGTATAACACACAGCTAAAGGCTTGCACTTTTGTCCACAGGACAGACCATGTGAAGACGCCACATCAGTGTGGATCAACGCTTCCGCTAGCTCTCGCTCCCCTACACCCATCGAGGCAAATGTGCTGTGATACTGGAACTGTGTCAATAGACCACTGTGCAAAACTACAGCTGACATACAACCATCTTTACTGAACAAATGTTGCGTTACATGATGTTAGCCTTGTTCAATCAAATCTACAGCAAGGCAACATGTAGTGTGTAATGGATGGCTAATGTGCTCTGCGTCAACGTGTTGTCGCTGTATCCCAGTTTGAGAGAAAGCTGCTAACTCATGCAGAGAGTGAATGCATGTCACACCGAGTACAATTTATCGCAGTTCAAGCAGTCTTTCGCAATATGTATATCAGATATGTTGATATCGCGATGACGGTGAATTTTAGATATATTGTGCAGCACTAATATATATATATATATATATATATATATATATATATATATATATATATATATATAAATAGGCTGCTTGTGAAAACAGTTTGGTTACCCCAGTGTGCAGGTTGTGCACGTCATCTCCTTGTAGGAGGGGAAAATCCTTGCACACGCACAATTCATCTGGTCTATCTTTTGGACAATCCTACACTTAGTTAAAATACAAACCTGCATGAATCCAAGTACTGCTAGGATGATGATGATGAAGATGATGATGATGCACTGTAGCTGTACATATATTATGAAGAATGATCCCTCTTTCCCACCCCACCTCCTCTGGCTAGTGATGCAGCAAGCCTACCTAGACTGATGCATAAAGCAGTGAAACGTTAGTTGCATGAGAGCAATGAGACAAGATGAATTATTTCCACTAACTAGGTCCCCATTTTCTCACAAAGCCTCCGATCAGAGTGCATCCCCATCACAATACCTCTAAACCCAGGCAGACAGGTGAACGTCGAGACGCTCAGACACGAGAGAGAGAGAGAGAGAGAGAGAGAGAGAGAGAGAGAGAGAGAGAGAGAGAGAGAGAGAGAGAGAGAGAAGGGGGGGGGGGGGGGGGGGCTGTGTTACCTTGTAGAAGTGCCCTTCCTCACATCGCAGATGCTGCATTTAAAAGCCTCGGCAGTGTTCCTGAAGGTGCAGACGCTACAGTCCCAGTAGCCTTCGTCAGCGCTCTGCTTGGCTTGTCTTTTTGGCCTTACAAATAAAACAAATGTTACATTTTAATATCCTTTAATGTAATTACCATTATGACCATCCTTGATCCTAAACAACAGCAGCCTGTGCCAGCCCCAGCACGTTGTGAGCCACTAAAGCACATGCTTTATTATATCCCCAAAATGATTGTGAGGTTCTTATGGGTTAGCACAGCTCCATGGATCCTGTCTCTCTGTCGATGCCGAAGCCTCACTGTACAACTGCAGCTAGGCTAGCAGCAAGCAATTGCTCTTCTTTGACATCGAAACTTATCAAGTCGGCTACTAAAAGCAGTATTATATGTTGTACATTTGGATTCTGAGTCTCCAGATGACTTAGTCATGAGGGGAACGCGTTTGAGGGCATGCCAGGCGTTTCCTTAGAAAAAAAATCCCTTTGTCTGATAAGTGAGTGTTGCCAGGGAGCGAGAAGCCGCCATAGTGACTGCACTATTCTAGCTAGCTATGACATACTGACTGAAAAAGGCTGAAAGGATCCCTGACGCATCCAGATCTCCTGCCTTCAACACCAAAAACAACCATTCTTTGTAGATAGACAATCGCCTTACCTTGTAGGGCTCTTTTTGTCGCCCATGATGAAGATTAGTTCCCGGAAAAAAGAGCAATAGGGTCTTTTTTACTAGCTAGTAAGTGTAGTGGTTCCTAAATAGATCCGCTGCTGTAGCTGTTGGCAGACAGGCTCCGGGCTGGGCTGGCTTCAGGCACGGCACAGCGACGGACTGCACTGCGCCATGTGACCGCCAGCCGACCAATCACATCGCGCTTCACTTTCTAGTCGAGCTATATATTCATTGGCTATTTTAATGACTAGGAAGGACAACTTCCTCCACTCATTAATACATACATTAAGATTACAGTGCTGCGAGCTGATTATAAGACAAAGAACATTCACACTCACGTAGTTTGGAGAAAAGGGAGAATGAAGCCTGAAGGGAAATATTTATTGAACTATATTTTCAGTGAGACAAGTTGGCAGCAGGCAGGAGTACTATACATTCTGCTTCTCCAACCAGATTAAAATAAATTGCACAATAAAAATCCATCTAACCTATTTCTCTCCAAATGCGTAGATTTGATAACATCTGCGCTTTTGTACACACTTCATTATTCTTATTCTCATTCTTATTATTCTTATTATTATTGTAATTATCCTATTTAAACTTATTTTATTCATATTTATATATCATTTTTTTCCTTCTTTCTATTTCTATTACGTCTTTCTCACATACTTTGTGTAAGAGCATACTGTAATAATTGATTTCCCCCCGGAATAAATAAAGTATTTCTGATTCTGATGCTGAAAGGAAAAATAAACTATTTTTTACAGCTCTTTTTTATTTAATAATCGTATACATTTATTTATTTTTTAATTTTTTTATCTGAACAGGGACAGTGTACAGCCATTTAGCTGTAACAGAGTTAGCTATGAGCTGATTTACATCTGTAGTCCCTTTGGCAGGAGACAATGTCTCTGATATTCCGCAATATTTTGCATCCATATTACATAATATTTAATGTGTAAAATTAGTTATATTATTGTTTAATGCAGATATTTCATCATTTATTTTAAACATGTTAAATAAAACTCAGAGTTCACTGTATACCTCATTACACTAAATTGTAAATGTAATATAGAAAATTAAAAATGAGAAATATAACCCTTACTGCCATGGATTTATAAATGAATTAATACAGTGATTAAAAACTCTGAAGCTCATTGATAAGTGAAAATCATAATAAAACAGGAGAGTAGTTCAGTTAAATTCTTGAGGAGTTATCTGTCACAAACTCAGACACTTTTACTATTTTTCCTTTTTTACATTGATATAGCCTGTATGTCCCAATTTTGTATCTTCTTCTGCTTTATTTAGTATGTCCTGTCAGTATGTAGTTATTTGAGCACATGTCTGTATTGTCTACCAGATTTTTCAAAGTTTGACAATATTTTATAGTAGGCGATTTCGGAAACAGCCAGCGTTTAGAGCTTTGGGACGCAAGTTAAAATGGCGCGTCAGTAAGTACTTCCGGTTCGACCGAGGAGCCTGCAGTTTAGAGCTTTGAGATGCACCCATTATAGGCAAATCTGTGAGATGGATAGATAACAAAAAACTGTACACACACACATATACATATACATATATATATATATATATATATATTTATATATTATTTTTCAATTATTTAAATATCACGATTAAAGTATTTCAGGCAGAACGTGATGGTCAGTGAAGCCTAAACGTAGCATCCTAATTATAGTTTGACGTTAATCTGTAAACAAAAGTTTGGGGACTTTTTTTTTCTTCATGACGTCACTGTGTGCGACGGCCCTGGCGTTCATTGCGCTTTCCCTCCCACCCTATGCTCCCACCCCGGTAAGTAGAGATGTCGAGCTTGTCGAGCTTGTTTAGCTAGCTAGTTTAAATGTTAAAAAGATGACTTACATATTTACATATATGTGACTTTGTTGAATTAAAGATTACAGAGCTGCAGGCCTTGGTTGGTTGGCAGCTGTCATTCTCTACACACAAACACACGCGCGCGCGCGCGCGCGCACACACACACACTCACACACACACACGCACACATATAGTTGCTATACTCTTGCCCTCATAAAGAAAGTGGAATTTAAAGACTTCACTATAACTCTGAGCTCATTTTTAAGAAGCTTTGTGTGTAATGATATTGAGGATAGGATTTCTCAAATAAAGTGTGAGGAAAAGGTTTTAAAGCCCCTTAGTTGCTTGTTAGTGTATTGAATATAAATTGAATTCATATTTTTGTTCTCAAGTCTCAAGAAATCGACATCCAGTAAATCCATCAACACTACCTGAAAGAAATATGATGACTACTTCTGCAGGCTGGAAAGTTGTCATTACATAAACAATATCACAATGAAAAAACATTTTAGTGAATTTATTCTCTTTACACTGACACACTACAGCACTGTGTTGAAATATAAAAAGACAGTTCAGTGAAAAAAGCTGGTTGGTCTGTTTAAATTTGACACTAGGCAATACTGTTAGTTTCATTATTTATTTTACATCAGCAAGCAACCAGAGGACTTACTAACTACATAATGTCAAATGATCATGTACGTGTGTGAATAATGTCAACTGAGGGCTTCAGTTGTGAAATTGTTGTATTTTTTCTCAACAGGTCCATCAGTTCGTCAGTGAGAAGAGAATCCACCCAATATAAAATAAAGGCACTTTTAAGAGCCACATCTGTGTTGTTGTGTCTTTATTGTAGTGTAGTGTTGTTTTTTGTTAGTCTCTGTTTATGTCAGTATTTTTTTCTTGTTTCTGTTTTTTGTTTTTTTTTGTAGATTTCTTATCTGCGTAAGGGATGACTTGGCCCAAATTCAGACCCTGCCCAATGTGCCAGAGTCTGAATCCGGCAAGCAAGAAAACATGCAATGCCTGTTTTCAGAGCCTGTCCTCAAAAAAAAATTTGAAAGAAAAGTTCACATCTTTTAATCGACAGTGGGGTGAAAGTGTCCACAAGAATAGAAACGCTGCGCGGATAATTGATTCTGCCTGCATTGCTGTAAGTAAAATAGTTCATGTTTCATGAATTTGAATTGAAAAACATTATGAACGGTGTGGTCCTTTGAGTGATCTCTTGTTATTCCTGGACGTTGTTCATCAATCTGATGGGCTGTTTTAAGATGCACTTAGAAAGAAAGACATTTAAAAAGTCATAAAATAGTCACACACAGTTGGTGTGAGAGTAGTTTTTTTGGCTTGTCATTTATTCTGGTTTTTTAAAATATAATTTGGTGTTTATACATTGAATAAGCCATCTATTTATCAGTGTGGCAAGGAGAAGTAATACCATTTGTTTTATATAAATTAAGTCATATACTATCAAATCAAAAGATTCAGGAACAGTAATGCATAAGATTATTTTGTCATTGTAAAGAATAACATCATACTTTCTTGCATTAATGTTTTAAAAATATCTCCTTTTTCAGTGATAACATAACCTGTTTGTTCACTTCTTTTATTTAAGGTGAGGAAGCTTGATGCCCTGGGCTACAAGCCAATATTATTTATTGGGAAAAAAGAAACCAGGGCTCCCAATAAGTGGGTAGCTGACCTGCTTACTCATTTGCCACCTGACCCAATCATAAAAATGTCTTTGGAGAAGATGCAGAGGGCGTATGAGGTCCTCTTGACAAAAAGTATGGGTATTATTTTATCCATTGTATTCAATATGAGTGATTGTTTTGGAAATTTAACTGACTTCAAACTTGTATGATAGCAACCACAATGGCACCACCGACCATAAACCAAGAGCAGACCACCTACAGCTCACAGCAGCAGAAACAGACCCCCGTCAACCCCAAGCAGCAGACCAGCCTCAGCCCACAGCAGCAGCAGCAGCAAGCCACCTTTGTCCCACAGCAGCAGGCCCCCCTCGTCCCACAGCAGCAGCAAGCCACCTTCGTCCCACAGCAGCCGGCCCTCCTCGTCCCACAGCAGCAGCAAGCCACCTTTGTCCCAGAGCAGCAGCAGCAAGCCACCTTCGTCCCACAGCAGGAGCAGGCCACCTCAAACCCACAGCAACAGCGAAAGTGGACCACCCTCGTCCCGCAGCAGCAGCAGCAGCAGTAAGCCACCCTTGTCCGACAGCAGCAGCAGCAGCAGCAGCAGCAGCAAGCCACCCTCGTCCGACAGCAGCAGCAGCAGCAGCAGCAGCAGCAGCAGCAAGCCGGTAAACACAGAGACAGAGCTCTGTTACTGTTTATATTTATCAGAGGTATTACAGTGAACATGTGTGTTAAACAGGTAAACACAGAGACCGAGCTCTGTCACTGTTTATATTGATCAGAGTTATTACAGTGAACATGTGTGCAGACACAAACAGCTGTTAAAGCCGTCATCACAAACCGACGTCGATGCTGATATTGTGTGGCATCTCAGCCACAGGAGTTTCTGTCCCAATCCTTGCTGCTAGATTATTTACAGCAGCAGCAAGCTGCATCTGCTGCTCCTTCATATGCTCCAGCAGAGTAAATATGTGCTGCTGAGCAGCTTCAAAAAGAGAGAAACACTTCAAATGGTCACAGACTGATTTATAAGACTTACCAGAGCAAGGAAATTATCCAGTGCCAGTCTTCCCCAACCTAAAAGTTGGAGTAAAAGAATGGTTCTGGAATTCTGGCGGAGGTATGGGCACGAGTGGTGCATCAGCTGAAGAGATATATTAAGGCATTATTATTATTATTATTATTATTATTATTATTATTATTATTAAAATTCAGAATGAATTAAGTCTGGCAGAGTTCTGACTATCTGAGAGGACTTGTTTACCTTATGATCTCCATATATGATTGATTCACTAGTGTGTACTCACTGTGCACCCTTTGCATATGTGACGCGAGACACCGGGCTTGTATGTGAATCGGCAACGCCACCAGGGGGAATTTCACCCCTGGTAAATATTAACTATTAATTTAACTTGCTAACTGAAATAGCTACAGGTTCAAGAGACCACTGGGCAGAGGCAGGTTACAATTTGAAAACTCTATTTATTTTAAGACAGTTCTTTTTAAAACACAATATAGTAAACAAAGCAAAGCAAACTAACTCAAATAAATCCAAAAAATCAATTAAGGAAAACAAACAAAGCAATGAAAAGAAACACTCATGCAATTCAAAATACTGAATCAAATAACGGAATGCAAAATAACCAAATGAAAATAACCACACTCATGCAAATAAAGAGAAGTAAACAAAATACCCACAAACAACAGATTAACACAAAATACCTGAATTAAGGAGAAGGAAAATTAATAACTCAACCAATATAAAGAAACAAACGACCAAACCCATCATAAAGCAATGCACTCTTAAAAGTAATAAAAGAAACCTGCACGCAGCCGTCTGATGACCGGGCTGCAGAGTCCGCGGAGCGCTGAGACGCCCCTGCTGCTGACGCGCACCTGCGTCTCCGACAGATCGGGTAGTAACAGCGTGAACAATATCCTCACGTGCAGGAGGATTAACAGTTCGTACAAAGGATCAGAGTCACTACGTCCCCTCTGTCCGATCCTGAATCTTTCATGAAGTTGCAGTCAGAACAAACAGCGCCAGCTGAATCCAAGGCTGGAGGAAGAGCCGAGTGAGGGCCTGCTGCTCAATTTAACTGAATTAAACAAAAACTACAGTCAGTTTGCAGCAGGGAACCATGGACACAACCAAGGCAGGCAAGAGCCACTTACCCTAGGACACGAGACGCCAAACACAAGGATAGGCTCCTGTAAAGCAACCTGTCCACCACGACAGCCAGTCAGCCTCAGCCACACTGCAACAGGTGGAGGTAAAGTCACAAAGACGCACAGAGCGCACACACCATGGGTAGACGGACGGATAGGCGCTTTACCTGAACAGGTGATTATTCAGCACCAGATCGCAATCCTGGTCTGAAGATCCAAACCACGCACACCGCAGACGCCGAGCCACACTGCGAATTGGACGGGAGCGGGAGGAGAGGGCGAGCAATCACTCGTACCTGTGTAATATATGCCCATGGCGCTGCCACAATCAGCGCAGTGGCAAAACCTGGCACAGTGCCAACAGTGGCCAGGAGGGAAACAACCTCTGGTCACATACATTCACAAGAAGCATCTGTATTTTCCACTGTAAAGTCTCGTGAAACACACAGAGCAATACATCTCTTTTTCTCCTCTTTGCTGTTGTATGCCCAGAATTGCTATCCTACAATTGTAGTCAGTTTAACCAAAGGGTTGCAGTTAACAAGCTATCAAATCAATTATTGACCGTTTTGACCACTAATACTGGAAACTTCTTAAATTTAGAGTTAAATTCCTAATATTTATAGTAGCCAATTAAAAATCCATACTATAGCTCCTGAAAACAAACTGATCTATAACTGAAGTTAAACAGAGACTAGATGGATCAATGTAAGTAGTATAAAAGCATTTTTTAGCCTGGTACCCAAGTATTTGTAGGAACCAGTGCAGAACTGGCGCACTGACACACTGGGATCCTACCTCCCCCCCTCCCTCCCCCAACCCCTTCATCACTTACTTTAACTCTGCCTGTACCATTAAAGTTACTAACCATAGACCTTTCTGGAGTCCCTGAGCTCCATTATATCGTAGATTCCTCTGAGCTGCCGTAGACGTCCTCCAGCTGCGGACATCCTGGACTCCAGCTGATACGGACATGCTGGACTCCAGCCGCAACAGCTTCTACTACTCGTCTCATCACTATCACCTCTCTCTCTTACCCCCCTCTATCCGTCTTTCCAGACCCAACTCGGTCGAGGCATGATGGCTGTCTAACATGAGTCTGGTTCTGCCTGAGGTTTCTGCCTGTTAAAAGGAAGTTTTTCCTCTCCACTGTAACTAGCTAAATACTGCGATGTGCAATGCTCATGATGGATTAAGGTGGGGTCAGACTGAGTCTTATCCTGTCTTGGTGTTGGGTCTCTGTTCATAATTTGACATAGAGTGGTCTAGACCTCCTATGTTTGTAAAAGCGTCTTGAGATAACGTTTGTTGTGATTTGACGCTATACAAATAAAGGTTGATTGATGATTGATAGTGCTGAGAAGAAGTAATGTGCAAATACTTTACATAATAATTTTGAAGGACGGATATTTTCATAACCAGAGGTTTATAGAATGTATTGAAGTGCCTTGAGGTACCTGTGAAACACAGCGATCCAGTGCACCTTGGGTCCAGCAGAGGTCTAGTGGGCGTTTGGCAAGTTTCATTCCATGGTATGTTAGGTGTTGGTGGAGGAATAGGTGGAGGAATTGGTGGAGCTTGAGTGGAGTAGAGATTAGTGCGCCTCCTCTTTTTACCCTCCTCTGGCTCACTGTTAGAGTCTGTATCACCAAAAATGATCCTAACAAAGGAAAAAACCTTGTTAACAACGGTATGTGAAAAAAAAAAGGAGTTGAGAATCAAAAATTGCACCTGTAAGCAGCTTCTAAATATAAACAATGTTGTGATATATTTGAGTTGATATGTAGTTGATATTGCTAAAACAGCAAAAGACAATGTTCAGTCTTGCTGTAACTGCTATGTCACACTTCCAGTTTAATGTTTCTGCCTAAAGTACACTTACTTGTCTTTTCAAGTGTTGTGTCACATGCAAATACTAAACCTTGGCCTAATCTTCCTCTTCCTAACAAGTACTTCTTCCTCATCATCTGTTTGTAACTCTGAGGTATAATAGACCAATGAAGCCCTCAGCTTCTCTCTTGCTCCTGTGTAATCACCTATTAAAGTTGAAAAAACAAGTTATTAGTATACCGCTTGTGAGGAGGCTGGACAGCATCCCCTCAATAAGGTGAAGAAAAAACAATACACCTGCACATTGACTGTTAAGTTTAACCTCAATCTAGTACAGCAAGTTGAGTTGTTTTGGTGTTTTTTTTGTTGTGGACTGCCATTGGTTCTCATTCAGTTGGTAGGGGTTTATCCACTCAAAACCCATGCAAACTCAAGGAATCAGTGGATTTCAAATAGCAATAGCAATAGCAATTTTATTTATAAAGCACATTCCATTACATGTAAGTTCAATGTGCTTTACATGGGGAATTAAAGTTAGAATTATTTTATATTATATATTTATATTTATAGAATTAAAGAGGTGGTGGCTGACAGGAGAATTATGGCCAATCTGTTGTCTCTGATGAACATTTCTTTTCTATATATATTCTTGTTAAAATCTTGTACTATACACCTTTTTGTTTGCTGCTGTAACTCCATGAATTTCCCCGTTGTGGGACGAATAAAGGAGTATCTTATCTTAAAAACATAAAGAGATTTTTCCAAATAGAATAGATAAAAACAGAAAAACAATAGATACACCCAACATCAGACACAGGATTCAAACAAACAGCAAGTGTTGCTGCACATGCATCCAGTCACAACAGTCATCAAATCATTCATACACTTTAGAAAATAAATATGTTTTCAGTCTTTTTTTAAAAGTGGAGACAGTTCTTATGGACCTGAGGTCAGCAGGCAGTTTGTTTCAAAAAGATGGACCACAGTAACTAAAGGCCCCTTCACCAGACTTAGATTTAACCCTGGATACATTTAAAAGACCTCCACCTGCTGACCTAAGGATCCTGGTCAGGTTATACACTGTGAGCAATTCAGAGATGTCCTGGGGAGCTGAACCATTGAGAGCTTTATGGACTAAGAGTAGGATTTTGAATGGATTCTGTATTGAACGGGGAGCCATTGAAGTGTTTTGAGAACCGGAGTGATATGATCATATTTTCTTGTATGTGTCAGGATTCTAGCTGCTGTGTTCTGGATGAGTTGGAGTCGTGCTATGGAGTGTTTGGATAGACATGTGTACAGTGAGTTGCAATAATCTAACCGGGTTGATATGAATGAGTGGACTAATTTCTCTGCATCAGTTTGGGATATGTAGATCAGAGTTTGGAGATGTTTTTTAAATGGTAAAATGATGTTCTTCTTATATTGGTAATGTGGTAATCAAAGTGAAGGTCGGAATCTAAAATCACACCAAGATTTCTGACTTGCTCACAGTTTTTTAACGAAATGGAACTTAGATGGAATTGGATCTTTTCCCTCTGGCTTTTTGGGGCCGACAACGAGTATTTCAGTTTTTTGTAAGTTTTAAAAAGTTTGAGGTCATCCAACAGTTGATATCGTTTATGCAGTTTAGTAGTTTCTTGACAGGACTGAGATCATTGGATGAGAAGGAAATATATAACTGTGTATTGTCTGCATATGAATGATAAGAAATGTTATGTTTTTTCACGACTGTACTGAGTGGGAGCATGTATAGATTGAAGAGGAGCGGGCCAAGGACTAGCTGATTTGAAGTTGACTATTGAAATGTAAGACTGTCTTTCTTTTATGTAGGAAGACAACCACTGGAGAACAGGACCTGACAATACAACTGAATCATGAAGCCTTTGAATTAAGATTTCATGGTCAACGGTGTCAAAGGCGGCTGTAAGATCAAGCAGGACTAAAAATTCTGTTTTTTGGCAATCAGTGTTTATTTCAAGATCATTAATTACTTTTACCAGTGCTGTTTCAGTGCTGTGATTTGTTCTAAAACCAGATTGATAGGTATCATATAAGTTATGGGTTGAAAGGTAATTGTTTAGTTGATTGTAAACCACTTTTTCTAATACTTTACTGATGAAGGGGAGATTTGAGATTGGTCTGTAGTTGTCAACTATGGATGGGTCTAGGCTGCTTTTCTTTAGCACAGGTGTGACCATAGCACATTTAAGAGAAGCAGTGAAGATGCCCGTCTGTAGAGAAGTATTAATAATGTTTACAAGGTTATTTATAAAACAATGATAGACAGCTTTGAACAGCTTCGTGGGGATAGGATCTAGGCAGCAGGTGGATGACTTTAGAGACTGAATGACTTCCTCCAGAGTTTTAGAATTAGTTAGGGAAAAAACTGACATTGAATGAGGAGTAGTGAGATTGCATAAAGGTGGGAGGGGATCAGGGGTGTTGTGAGAAATTAGGATGTTATCCCTAATATGAGAAACTTTTGCTCTGAAGAAAACTGAGAATTTCTCACATTTGGAAGTTGAGAGGAGCTCATGTGGAGTAAGCTTTGCTGGATGGATCAACTTGTCAATGGAGGAAAACAGAAATGAAGGATTATTTTGATTATTATTAATCATATTTGAAATGTAAGATTTTCTTGCAGATATAATTTCCTTATTGTAACGATAAAGTGTGTTTTTGTAGTCGTCAAGGTCAACTTGAAGTTTGATTTTTCTCCATTTTCGCTCAGCTCTCCGACAGATTCTCTTTGCGGTCCTTATTTTTTCACTTTTTCTCCAAGGTGTTTTTGGAGGTCCATTTATTCTTACAGTTTTTACAGGGGCAATATGATTGATGATTTGTGAGATAGTATTGGAGAGGTTGTCCATCACTGCATAACAGGATGGAAGGATGGGTAATTTGGGCTTTGAGAATTCATTAATAAATAAATGAACCAAATCTGCATTGATGTAACGTTTGTTAATGATCCTGTGAGAGGCTGAGAGGAACACATCAGATCAAAGAATATACAATAATGATCAGAAATTGCAACATCTACAATTTCTGTTACATTAATGTCAAGTCCCCTGGAAAAGATGAGGTTGAGTGTGTGACCTTTAATGTGAGTGGACCCAGTGACATGCTGATTAAAGCTGAATGAATCCAGTAGGTTAAGAAATTGTTTTGCATCATGATTGTTTTTGTTGTCCACATGAATGGAGAGAAGAATGATGCTTGGAAAATCGATTACAATGTAGGATAAAAAGTCACAAAATTCTTCCATGAATCCCTTTCTAGATTTGGGAGGATGATAAATAGTGAAAAGAAGAAGAGCTGGGGACACAGAATGTTGAACAAAACCTAAATATTCAAAGCTTGGGTAATTTCCAAGAGGTACTGATTTGCAGATAAAAACATCTTTATCCAGGGCAGCAACCCCACCACCCTTCCTATCAGTTCGAGGACAGTGAGCAAAATTGTAATTAGCAGGTGATGTCTCAATATGCTCTTTGTTTCTAGTTAGATCAAGCCAGTTCTGTGAGCAGGAAGTAATCAAGTTTGTGAGTATAAATGTTATCATTTATTATGAAAGTCTTTTTTGAAAGTGATCTAACATTTAGCAGTGCAAGTTTTAGAGTGCAGGGGGGAACGTCAGGGATGTAGGGCTGGGAACAGTTAATAGATTTCAGACAGAGAGAAGGTCTGGGAGGTCTGCTTGTTTGTTTGTTTTTCAACTTTGGTCTGTTGTTTGTCAATACTCTAATAGCAGATTGCAGGTTGGTCCCCGGAAATAGTCAGTGCAGTCTGTGGAACTTGACTCTCGGGACATGTGGGTAGTTAGTTTGAGGAGGTGCTTTTAACCGTGTAAAATAAATTGTTCAATAAAATATGCGCACCAGGGATGCTGAGGTGGATACCATCCCTGAAATAAAATGAGGGGTGATTCCAGAAGAGGTTAAAATTGTCAATAAAAAACATAGTGTGCGCTGTGAAGGCAGTCTGGAGCCAGGAGTGGAGGCTAAGAACCCGGCTAAAGCGCCGAACCCCGCGACCCAGCGGAGGAATAGGCCTGCCACTGTTCTCAAGGGCATGGAGAAGCTCACAAAAATCCTGTTTTAAAATCTCTGAGGTTTGTTCAGCGATGTTGTTGCAGCTGACGTGGATGATGATATTCCGAGGGTGTTTGGCCAGCAGGCTTGATATCCTATCCATGATGCCAGACACTTTGGCACCAGGATAACAGTATGTTTTTGTGGATTTCCCCCTGACATTTCTCACCATAGAATCCCCGATCACGAGAGTGACTGGAAACCCAGCTGGCTGAGACGCCAGTTTCGCTCGCGATGAGGGTGGAATTGACATAATTTGTGTTGAAGATGTCATGCAGGTGAATAGCAGGAGTCTCAAGATGATGAAAGGACATGGTCCCTGCCTTTCCATTGTGTCCTACTATAATCTAGGGCTCCTTGTGGAAAGAATGTTTGTTAAATTTGGACCCCATATCAATCCTTACTTGATCTTGAGATTACTTGAGTATAAAACAGTTTCCAGTCTTGTCCTGGCTTCACCTGTTTCTGGACAGCTCTGTTGATGCGTTCATCACTCTTAAAGTCTGGCCACCAAGTAACGCCATCTTCAAACCTACTGACCTGTACAATATTAACTGTCTTGTCTTCTGTCAGAGGTGGATCCAGATTATTTTAAGGTACAGGGGGGTACAACAGTTAAATCAGGGGGGCCATCTAAAAACAACAAAAATGAAGGCAGCACCGACTTCAACATTTTCGACCATTAAGTATTTACACCTAAGGCTGATTTATACTTCTGTGTCTCCCCTATGCAGCAGGGGCTGACGTGGACATGAGCACCATATACTTGTGCGTCGATGCGTCCGTGTCGTGCAGCAATTCTTCGACGAAACACTTGAGGGCAGTGTGGTCTCTCTGATGGCCAGTCGCCTGCTTCCTGCCTGCTACAATCTCTGTTTACTTTTCCACAGAGATTCAGAGCGTGTTATGTTAACCTACAGCTGATACATGTTGCTGTTTATCATACAGACATGATTACATGAAGAATAGAGAGGAGGAGATGAAATACACAGCCGATGTGCTGCCGATATTTGGGATCCCGGAAGTGTTGTAAATGTGGGAAATACAATGCCGCAGAGCGGACCAATCACAGGGTTTGCGGTCCGCGTCGGCTCTACAGGTAGTTACATTTTGAGGAGGTGCATGTCAGCTACGTACGTATGCCTCGGCGTAGGTACGGGAGCTGCGCCGACCCCCGGCGTAGGGTACACCGTTGACTCGACACAGAAGTATAAATCAGCCTTTAGTTGTCATAGATAGTACAGAAGACAGTGTTTTGATGTCTTCATCTTTCTTTAATTACACAAATGAATGAAGGCTAGACTTTTTCTCTGCTTTATGCACACTGGAAGTAAATCCAGTTCTGCCAGACAGCCAACCAAGCTTCTATACCAATATATATTATTATGACTGCTTAGTGAAAAGAAATGATAAACAACTCACAGCTGTAGTTCCACAACTGGACTAGACTGTTGCTAAGCAAGCCAAACATTCCTCTGAACTCTTGTTACTCAGAGTAGCTATTCTGTGGTTCACAATATACTCAATCTTATAAATTCATTTGCATGTTTTACTTTTTGCAACCAGTAAAATAAGATCACCTGTTGGACATCTTGTGCAGCAGAAATTAAAAGTATTGGTTTGTTCATGCTCTCGTATTTTTGTGAGGAAGAGGAGGCGAGTGTAATTACAAGGACTTGAGAAAATTTAACTTTTTAAAAATAAGATATCATATCATACAGAATTATTTTCAAAGCACAAGTATCTTATGTAATTTACAAAGCATTACTTGGGTGTATCTCTAGCAATTCAAATGATGTAGCCTGATAACATCCTGAGGTGGCCAAGTCTGATCATTTATCACAAAAACTGAACTGATAGAAAACTACATTCTATCAGGTGAGAAATACAAAAGAGCAAATAACATATTGCTACATGGTGGGTTAATAATCAATAGTCTGCATTGATTATTAACCCACCACATGGCTGACTGGGTGCAGGTGTTTCTACTGATGCTGTCATCTGAATCCGTATCAGTCAGTGGTCTCCTTCCTGGCTGCATCTTTGACACAGAATGAAATTGCATCATCAAAACTTGTTTAACTGTATTTCTAAATTAAACTTCTATCATACTTTTCACAGCAAGGCATAAAGAGCAGATGTATAACATTTTCTCAACATCACCTGGAGGTCTGTGTCTACTTCTCTGCATGCAAAATTAAACCAGCAGCTCACTGTTTCTAATGCAAACTTACAGAAATCAACAATAAAAGTAGTAAGCTAAACGGTGTAGTGAGTGAAACATGCAAAAGTTATCATAAACCTAGGGAATAAAGGTTTATGGATCTAGTGATCTCACCTGGAACAGACCGAACTCCGCTGTGACAAATTAAGAGCCCCTGAATGGAACAAACATGGTACAATCAGATATAGGGTTTTGGTTTTGTTTCCGCTTGATCACAGAATGGCGGGTAGCAACATTGATTGACAGCATGAACACCCAATCACGGAAGATCTGCCACTGTCTTCTGTAAATTCCAAAATCATGTACATCTGAAAGATAAAATGTTAGAGATAAAAATGACAAATTCAAAGCTTTCCTACAATTCAAAAGTAGTGTTTAGTGTTACTTTGTGCTAACAAAAACTGAGGGAAACATTCACAGTACTTACAATGTATTTTTGTTACTGCTAGACACTGAAAGCTGCTGAAAACTGGACTTGCAATTATGAATTGGTTGACTGATAAGTTTTCATGATTTCTTTGGCAATAATGTTAATAATTGATCATTCAGAATAATTAAAAAATATATCAAAAGTAATTATTCTCAGATTTCCTCTTTTTAAATTTGAATATTTTCTAGTATATTTCTTTTTCTTTCAGGGTGAACTGAATTTATTTAGTTCGCAGGTGTAGTGGGAGCAGTGCTCCTAGTCTTGGTTTTTTTATTGTTGGCTTTGAATGCAGCCTCTTTTAAGTAGGTCAACTCCTCCCCTTAATCAGGTGAACCATATAAAAAGCACCTGTGGCAACATGGCTGCCTCTTTGTCTGGTTTGCCTGCTGGTTGCCACATGCTCCTTGCACTGAGGTAGGTTAGAAGTCAACAGGATTATTCCAACATTATTTTAAGTAGTTTAAGTTTTACTTAAAACTAACAAAGTCTAATTTTGTCCTGGGATAGCCCCCTGTCTGCCTCTCTGCCTTGAGTGAACTGCTGTCTGGTTTGATAAGGTTTGTTCTTTTCAAAGATTGTTAATCGCTGAGATGTAGAAATATTTTAAAGGATCCATTTTATCTCTATCTCTATATTTATTGTCTGTTGTCCCGTTGGTCCTTTTTGCTTGAGGAATCTTTGGTAGCTGCCCCCTTTTGTCATTGTCATTGTCAGTGAAGCCAGTTTACTGGTAAGTCAGGCAACGTGAGGGTTAATGCAAATTTTTATAGTTGTAAATACATTTTAAAATGTAATGCTTTTATTTTCTGTATTTCAGACCTTTTATCTGCTGCTGTTTTGCTTTGCCTTTTTTATTGAATTTTTAAGTGAACCAACTGGTTTATTTGTTTTCTTTAATACTTTTATTTCCCCTGTAGTGAGGTGGTTGCCAGCTGCTGGTCGAGGCTAGGCACTCTAGGTGGTTCCCTGCACTGTTTGTAGTGGTAAGCGCACCGAGACACAATAGTTTGCACCTGTTTGCTGTCAGTTCACGAGTGGTGGGTAAGTTGCACTCCCAGAACACACCCCTTGATGTTAGGCTGCCTCTCCTCTGCTGGCACTCCTCGCTTCCCCCTCCCATTTTGTTAATTTTAAATCCCTTTGGAATGGAAGTGTCTTTTTAAGATAGACTAAACAAATTATATTGTAGTAAACTTTTAATACATCTCCCTAAACTGACTAATTTACATCCTTACTGCATAACCAACCTCCTTCTCTTTACAGATACTCCCATTTTAAAAGTATCAATAAATTTACATTTTCTTTTGGACTCAGATCAACGGGGTCACGTGATACACTTGGAGTGAGAGGGTCATTTCTGCCAACCTCTGCCTTGTGGGCTGATTATTTCTTAATTTTAACGGATTAAACCACAGAAACTAAAGTGACTTCACACCTTTTTTATTTCTTGTTTGGACCCTTAGGACTTTTACAAGGGGCTCTAGCGATGAAGTAAACGATAAGGGTGAGAGGGGTCGCCCTGTTTTGTTCCTTGACCAGGGGTTTCCAAAGAGGGTCACAGTTGAGTTTGAGAAGAGGCCCAAGGGCCAGCAGCACCTGCTCACATTTTTCACCTCAAACATTAAAAAAAACACATGAATGTTCTATCTTTTAACAATGTGTTTTTTAATGATTTCTTTAAAATATCCATAACTAGGTAGTGTCAGATATGTGCGATCATCAGACTTATAAGACAAGATGGTCCTTTACTTGTCCCACAACGGGGAAATTCAAGTGTCACAGCAACAAAGTAGACAGTGCAAAAAGAAATGTATAAAGCAAACAAGAGCCTATAAAATACCAAATATTATGAAACAAAACCTCCTGTCCCGAAATGTTCTGGATACCTGATATGTCCTCAGTTCTCTGGACTTCAGTTCTCTGGACGACGGTGTTACGAGCCGTGCAAATATCA
The DNA here is from genome assembly GCF_009762535.1 of Notolabrus celidotus. Taxonomy (NCBI): domain Eukaryota; kingdom Metazoa; phylum Chordata; class Actinopteri; order Labriformes; family Labridae; genus Notolabrus; species Notolabrus celidotus. Next base: position 39,292 of record NW_023260133.1, read on the forward strand.
GCTAACTCTAACTCATAAGTAATCTTTGCCGTTTTGCACCATTTCATCATTTTGTTCAAGTCTGTCCTAATTTCTGTCTTTTGAAGTCTCAGTGTTCATCAAGCACATTTTCACATCATGATAAATATATTTATTTAAACATGCAAACTTTAAGAGTTCTTGTGTTTCTGCTGTGTTTCAGTCCTGCAAAGTTCACAGAGCATTCTACAGGTAGCCTCTGCACAGTCAATGTGTAGTTTTGTGAGATGTTACTGGCTTTATTTCAGTTTTGTTTCAGATCATTGTTCCATACCTGTCCTACTGTGTGGAAGTACAGGGTAACACTTATAAAACAAACATTGACTCCATCTTTAAGTTACAGAAAAGATATATAAGAATCCTAACAAAATCTAGCTACCTTGAACCTACCAACGTGTTATTAGTTTAAAGGCCCTTAATTTTTATGATTTAGTGGAACACAAAACAGCTCAGGTAATGTATAAAGCTAAACTTGATAATGGTTTACTTCCTAACTGTGTTCAGAGGTTGTTTGAAATCAGAGAAAGCAGGTATGAATTAAGAGGAACAGGTATTTTTAAAAAATAAAGGCAAGGACAAATATAAAACAGTGGTGTGTATTTGTTTAGAGGGGTAAACTTTTGCAACAGTTGTGATGAGGAATTAAAAATGTGCAACTCCCTTTTGTGTATTTAAAAAAAAAAGTGCTTAAAAATAAACAGATAGAAAAATATATGGATGAACTATAAACTTTAATTTAAATTAGGTTTCACTAAGATTTCTGAATTGCCGCTTGTTGAGATTGAAATGTTTTGGGATTTGTTTTTTTGTTTGTAAGTTTGTTTCGGAATGAAACATTTGAAGAGTGCTTTGTTATAAAACATCATAATTAATGCACAATGTTGCCTATAAGGTATAAGTTATGTTAAAGGGTAGGCAGGATAAGCCTTGGCTTCAGCCTACACCTTTTTTGGTCAGCATGGAATTGGCCAAAATATGTGTATGTGTATGCATGTTTACATGTTTATATGTATATGTATGCATGTGTATGTGTACGTATGCATGTACACATAGATACGTGTGTGTATGTATATGCTGGACTCTATATACAGTGGGGCAAAAAAGTATTTAGTCAGCCACTGATTTTGCAAGTTCTCCCACTTAGAAAGTTGAGAGAGGTCTGTAATTTTCATCAGAGGTACACTTCAACTATGAGAGACAAAATGAGAAAAAAAAATCCAGGAAATCACATTGTAGGATCTTTAAAGAATTTATTTGTAAATCATGGTGGAAAATAAGTATTTGGTGACCCACAAACAAGCAAGATTTCTGGCTTTCACAGACCTGTAACTTCTTTAAGAAGCTCCTCTGTCCTCCACTCGTTACCTGTATTAATGGCACCTGTTTGAACTCGTTATCTGTATAAAAGACACCTGTCCACAGCCTCAAACAGTCAGATTCCAAACTCAACCATGGCCAAGACCAAAGAGCTGTCGAAGGACACCAGGAAGAAAATTGTGGATCTGCACCAGGCTGGGAAGAGTGAATCTACAATAGGCAAGCAGGTTGGTGTGAATAAATCAACTGTGGGAGCAATTGTAAGAAAATGGAAGACATACAAGACCATTGATAATCTCCCTCGATCTGGGGCCCCAAGCAGGATCTCATCCCGTGGGGTCAAAATGATCATGAGAACGGTGAGCAAAAATCCTAGAACTACGTGGATGAATGACCTGCAGAGAGCTGGGACCAAAGTAACACACCACGCTGAGAGGGACTCAAATCCTGCAGCGCCAGGCGTGTCCCCTTGCTTAAACCAGTAAATGTCCAGGCCCGTCTGAAGTTTGCCAGAGAGCATATGGATGATCCAGAAGAGGATTGGGAGAATATCATGTGGTCAGATGAAACCAAAATAGAACTTTTTGGTACAAACTCAACTCGTTGTGTTTGGAGGAAGAAGAATGCTGAGTTGCATCCAAAGAACACCATACCTACCGTGAAGCATGGGAGGGAAACCTCATGCTTTGGGGCTTTTTTCTGCAAAGGGGACAGGGCGACTGATGCATGTTAAGGGAAGAATGAAGGGGGCCATGTATCGTGAGATTTTAAGCCAAATCCTCCTTCCATCAGTGGGAGCATTGAAGATGGAACGTGGCTGGGTCTTCCAGCATGACAATGATCCCAAACACACCGCTCGGGCAATGAAGGAGTGGTTCCGTAAAAAGCATTTCAAGGTCCTGGAGTGGCCTAGCCAGTATCCAGACCTCAACCCCATAGAAAATATGTGGAGGGTGTTGAAAGTCCGTGTTGCCCAGCGACAGCCCCAAAAAAATCACTGCTCTAGAGATCTGCATGGAGGAATGGGCCTAAATACCAGCTACAGTGTGTGCAAACCTGGTGAAAACTTATAGGAAACGTTTGACCTCTGTCATTGCCAACAAAGGTTATGTTTTAAAGTATTGAGTTGAACTTTTGTTATTGACCAAATACTTATTTTCCACCATAAATTACAAATAAATTCTTTAAAAATCCTACAATGTGATTTCCTGGATTTTTTTCTCATGTTGTCTTTCATAGTTGAAGTGTACCTCTGATGAAAATTACAGACCTCACTCATCTTTCTGTGTGTGTGTGTGTGTGTGTGTGTGTGTGTGTGTGTGTGTGTGTGTGTGTGTGTGTGTGTGTGTGTGTGTGTGTGTGTGTGTGTGTGTGTGTGTGTGTGTGTGTGTGTGTGTGTGTGTGTGTGTGTGTGTGTGTGTGTGTGTGTGTGTGTGTGTGTGTAAAACCAACCTTTTTAATGGATCTCTACCTGAAATATGTTAACAATCCATTCTGCCCCTGTTCTGATTTCTACACCTTTCTGTAAATGTGTGTGAAACGAGCCGTTTCAGACTTCCGTGTTTTTGTTACGTCACAACAATATCCGGTCTGTAACGGCGTCAGAGCTTGTTCAGCCCATAGACTGTATAAAATACAACTCAACTCCTCCATTTTTCATTCCCTGCACAAATGTGTGCTAACAAGGAGCTTAGGAGGGAGGCCTTCTAGTTGTAGGCTGTCTTAATAAACACAAGGGTCAGTTCTACTCCCCACGTCTGCAGATTTGAAGATCTAGTGGATGATTCTTATTTGTCATGGAAAAGTGCTAGTGCTAGTTAGCATAGCCACATAGCTACATGTCCTAGCTGTAGCTGTGTACCAAGACAAACGTCGACATACTACCAAATAAAACCACAAGTAACACAGAATCTGTGACCAATCGTTCAGAAAGGTCCTGTTGCAGGCGCCTCGCCGTAAGGATCAGATTCTGGATCAGATTTAGAGGGTTGAAGTAACGCAATCTGTGAGCAGCCGTGTTTATTCAGCCAACATGTAAACATTAGATCAACGTGCTGGAGAGCTGAGGGCACCTCTCTCTCTCTCTCTCTCTCTCTCTCTCTCTCTCTCTCTCTCTCTCTCTCTCTCTCTCTCTCTCTCTCTCTCTCTCTCTCTCTCTCTCTCTCTCTCTCTCTCTCTCTCTCTCTCTCTCTCTCTCTCTCTCTCTCTCTCTCTCTCTCTCTCTCTCTCTCTGGGCATTAGTGTGAAATAAATTAAAATAAAGTGAATAAATACATTCTGGTGATATAACGGGAGTTGAATGTTTGTATGTTTGGGCAGAATGGGAAACAGGGGGAACATTTAGAACCATATGTATCATTCTTAATTTCAAAAACCTCTAACACTTTCGCCACTGAATCCTAGTGACTTGAGTTTAAACACACTTCACCTGGCTTAACAAACAAGGAGGGGAAATGGACTGAATTACACAGATTCATATTGACTGTGACTTCAGTGATTCAGCATGATTTAGCTAGTAGTGTATCTAGTATCAGGGGCGGAGCTTATGGGGGGGCTCGGGGGGCGGCGCATTCTACTCTACTTAAAAACGCCATCAGTGTGTTGATGGAGTTTAGAGAGCAATTTGATGAAGCTAAGTCTGCCACTCTTGCTCTAGCTACTAAATGGGGAAGTCAAACGCAGTTTGAAGCAACCAGGGCCAGAAAGGTTAGGCGTCACTTTGATGAACTTTCTGAAGACAGTCGCCTCACTGCCGCAGAGAGCAACTTTCGGGTGAACGTCTTTAATGCCTGTCTTGACATCATCATGTAGCAACTGTCCCAAAGATTCATCAGTTTAAATGGCACAGTAAACATGTTTGAGGCAATTCACCACAACACACTGCTGCAAGCATGGGATGAGGAGTTACATCAAGCTGCCCTGCGGCTTAGTGAGCACTACAGTCGGGACATCGACCCCAGCTTCGCTGGCAAGCTACTTTTCTTTAGAACATCTTTCAGGGACCAGATACCAATGCAAAAGTCTGTTGCGGATCTGGCAAAAATGCTTATTGTCAACCACCCAGCAGTAACTTCTGCATTCAGCGAGGTTTGCACCGCCATGCTTTTGTTTTTGACTCTTCCTGTCACAGTTGCAACCTTGGAGCGTTCATTCTCCAAGTTAAAACTGATCAAAAACCACTTGAGGAACACGGTTGGACAGGAGAGACTAAGTGGACTTGCCATGTTGTCCATTGAAAATGAAAGAGCAAAGAAAATGGACATACAGCACATTGTAGACGAGTTCACGGAGCTTAAGGCTCGTCGTATGCCCTTCAAATAGTGATGAGTAGGCCTAATACATATTGATTTTGTGTTTGTAAGTGAACATGTGGGCCGCTGTGCCAATTTCACTAAACTTTATATACATTGATACAGTAGCCTACTGCTCTCATCAGTTGAAAGAGTTAAAGTAGTGTCAGAATGATGCGGTCGCTATCCGTGGTGCTGAAGTGCTTTGAATTTGTGTTGTTTCATTATTAGGGGCCAGGTAGCCTAATGTTTTTGTTATTCTCTTGGTTTGTTAGACTTCATGTCCGTTTGATTGACTTCAAAATGACATAACTGTGTGTAAAAAATGTACTACTGCTTGTAAGCCCCGCTGTTGCGGACATGTATGTTGTAAAGCGATGTTATGATGAGGGTTTTAAGGGCTCGGTCATGTGCCCCGCCCCCGGCCCGTCAATGATATGTTCCGCTAGTGTCTAGTATTGTACAGCACAGTCACTCCACAGGCTGCAATAGTACTCTGTGAAAGACTCGGGTGCAGCTCTCCCCCTCTCTGGATCTTAAAATAGTCTGTGTTGCTCTGAAAAAAGCTCAGTGGACGTACGTAGCGGGTGAGCTAACCGTGGCTAGCATTAGTCCCCGGTTCACTGGCTACTGACGCCACTGATCCGCTCTCTGTGGATGCCGGCTGATCAGGTTTTGAAGTTAAAATCCTAACGTTCATTTCATTAGCCCACAAGTTAGTTGTCCCGCCACAGATTACCCTGAAGCGGTTCGGACAAAACAACAAGTGGCGATATTTCCTCATTCAAACTTTCTTCATTGATTTGTCTGAGGAGTCAGAGAGACTGAGGGGATGACCGTTACCCTTTAACATCAGTCTGTTTCAAAAGCAGATCAAAGTTCCTCACAGGAGCTTTAAATGAGGTGAAAATGTCACCAAGCATTCACTTTTCTGTTTCTTTGACTCTCAGGGAATCAGATTGATTTGGGTATTTATTGTTTGGGTTAGTAAACAAATGTTGCACACTTTACACAAAGCATAGAAGGAGATGAACACGTATTTCAGACAGCACTAAGGTAAGTCCTCTTTATAGCAGCAGGTGGTTTTGGACACAGATTGAATAATCAGAACAAACATTTTTAATCAGGAGACAGTTTGAGTAAAAACATGTTTCTGCTGCAGATTTTTAACCTCTGAGTTCTAAAGTGTCATTGTGACAGAACAGAGGTGTGGGTTCTACATTGTTTACATCATAAAGTGGCAGAAATCAGATAAATAGGAGTTTGGTAGATTTACTCTGAGTGAGGAGAGATTTCTCTGAGAGGAGAGCTGTTTTTTGTTGTTGAAGAGAGAGATTTTTTCTGAGTTTGCAAAGATTCAAACGTTAAGGTCCTTTTCAGTCTTTAAACCTGAAACTGAGAACTAACTGGAGAAAAGTCAACTGGTAAGACTCAAATACACCATGATTGTGCTTTAGTGTAATGTTTAAAGGTGTATTTTTAGACTAATTATTGAGATACAACATAAACTAAGATGTTCTTTGTAGCAAGGTTTTCAATGCAGGATTTTAGCTGGTGGTCATTTGTTGAATTGTTCTGAGAAACCGTTTTCAGGATGTTCAAATATCTAATGCATCTTCTCAAAATAAATCAGCACAAACTATAGCATGTAAAGAAACTGTCTCGACTAAAGAGTGGGATTATATTGAACTGTCTCGGTTTTTTAAATGACTAAAGTACTGATGTGATTCTGTGATCTCCACTCTTATCTTTTTAAAACGTTCATACTTTGTTTGTTTCTTTGCCTTCACTAAATAAAGAAACATTCACTTTACAATGTCTCACATGCTCACACACTGACATGATCTCTCTTCAGTTAGTGTAACAGAGCCTGAACTCCGTAGGAGTACTCTGTTCTGGAGTTCATCGGTGAGGGGTGCTTCGGTAAGGTGGCCAGGTGCCAGAACCTCAAAACCAAAGAGGCCGTCACCGTCAACATCCTTAAAAGGATCCTGGTTTGAGCCTGGTTACTGAGAAAGAGGACTCTCAGACTTCTTTCGATTCTTACAACATATCAATAGATTCATCTGCTCATCATATTATCACATATTATATATTATCACAGCATATTACAGACTCCATTATACTGCTCCATAAGAAGGTCCACAGTATAAAAACTGTTGTTCTGTCTCCTCAGATGTCCATTTAAAAGGTCACCTCAGTCCTCAATCCAGTGCCACCAATTTGGTGAAGTTTTTCAAGCAGTTGGATCACATGGAACGAACCTGCCTCGCATTTGAGATGCTAGACACAAACCTCTATGACCTGCTCTCACTACGGGATTGGGAATCAATGTTCCTGAATGAGATCAGACCAATTGGAAAGCAGGAAGTTAAAATTGTTGTACAGAGCCAATCATCTGCTGTACATATCTCCCACAGATCAACGCAGACCGTTGATATTGTCGCCCTGTGTTTTGTTAGATTTGATATTGTGTGCCTGTGTTAAGTTAGTTTTGATATTGTGTGCCTGTGTTAAGTTAGTTTTGATATTGTGTGCCTGTGTTTTGTTAGTCTTGATATTGTCTGCCATTGTTTTCTTAGTCTTGATTTTGTCTGCCTGTGTTTTGTTGGTCTTGATTTTCTCTGCCTGTGTTTTGTTAGTCTTGATTTGTCTGCATGTGTTTTATTAGTCTCGATATTGTCTGCTTGTATTTTGTTAGTCTTGTTTTTGTCTGCCTGTGTTTTTTTTATCTTGATATTGTCTGCCTGTGTTTTGTTAGACTTGAAATGTTTGACTTTGTTAAGTTAGTTTTGATATTGTGTGCCTGTGTTTTGTTAGTCTTGATATTGTCTGCCTTTGTTTTGTTAGTCTTGATTTTGTCTGCCTGTGTTTTGTTAGTCTTGATTTTGTCTGCCTGTGTTTTGTTAGTCTTGATTTGTCTGCATGTGTTTTGTTAGTCCTGATATTGTCTGCTTGTATTTTGTTAGTCTTGTTTTTGTCTGTCTGTGTTTTTTTATCTTTATATTGTCTGCCTGTGTTTTGTTAGTCTTGATATTGTCTGCCATTGTTTTCTTAGTCTTGATTTTGTCTGCCTGTGTTTTGTTGGTCTTGATTTTCTCTGCCTGTGTTTTGTTAGTCTTGATTTGTCTGCATGTGTTTTGTTAGTCTCGATATTGTCTGCTTGTATTTTGTTAGTCTTGTTTTTGTCTGCCTGTGTTTTTTTATCTTGATATTGTCTGCCTGTGTTTTGTTAGACTTGAAATGTTTGACTTTGTTAAGTTAGTTTTGATATTGTGTGCCTGTGTTTTGTTAGTCTTGATATTGTCTGCCTTTGTTTTGTTAGTCTTGATTTTGTCTGCCTGTGTTTTGTTAGTCTTGATTTTGTCTGCCTGTGTTTTGTTAGTCTTGATTTGTCTGCATGTGTTTTGTTAGTCCTGATATTGTCTGCTTGTATTTTGTTAGTCTTGTTTTTGTCTGTCTGTGTTTTTTTATCTTTATATTGTCTGCCTGTGTTTTGTTAGTCTTGTTTTTGTCTGCCAGTGTTTTGTTAGTCTTGATTTTGTCTGCCTGTGTTTTGTTAGTCTTGATTTTGTCTGTCTGTGTTTTGTTAGTCTTGATTTTGTCTGCCTGTGTTTTGTTAGATTTGATATTGTGTGCCTGTGTTAAGTTAGTTTTGATATTGTCTGCCTGTGTTTTGTTAGTCTTGATATTGTCTGCCTGTGTTTTGTTAGTCTTGATTTTGTCTGCCTGTGTTTTGTTAGTCTTGATTTGTCTGCATGTGTTTTGTTAGCCTCGATATTGTCTGCTTGTATTTTGTTAGTCTTGTTTTTGTCTGCCTCTGGTTTTTTTATCTTGATATTGTCTGCCTGTGTTTTGTTATTCTTGATATTGTCGCCCTGTGTTTTGTTAGATTTGATATTGTGTGCCTGTGTTAAGTTAGTTTTGATATTGTGTGCCTGTGTTAAGTTAGTTTTGATATTGTGTGCCTGTGTTTTGTTAGTCTTGATATTGTCTGCCATTGTTTTCTTAGTCTTGATTTTGTCTGCCTGTGTTTTGTTGGTCTTGATTTTCTCTGCCTGTGTTTTGTTAGTCTTGATTTGTCTGCATGTGTTTTGTTAGTCTCGATATTGTCTGCTTGTATTTTGTTAGTCTTGTTTTTGTCTGCCTGTGTTTTTTTTATCTTGATATTGTCTGCCTGTGTTTTGTTAGACTTGAAATGTTTGACTTTGTTAAGTTAGTTTTGATATTGTGTGCCTGTGTTTTGTTAGTCTTGATATTGTCTGCCTTTGTTTTGTTAGTCTTGATTTTGTCTGCCTGTGTTTTGTTAGTCTTGATTTTGTCTGCCTGTGTTTTGTTAGTCTTGATTTGTCTGCATGTGTTTTGTTAGTCCTGATATTGTCTGCTTGTATTTTGTTAGTCTTGTTTTTGTCTGTCTGTGTTTTTTATCTTTATATTGTCTGCCTGTGTTTTGTTAGTCTTGTTTTTGTCTGCCAGTGTTTTGTTAGTCTTGATTTTGTCTGCCTGTGTTTTGTTAGTCTTGATTTTGTCTGTCTGTGTTTTGTTAGTCTTGATTTTGTCTGCCTGTGTTTTGTTAGATTTGATATTGTGTGCCTGTGTTAAGTTAGTTTTGATATTGTCTGCCTGTGTTTTGTTAGTCTTGATATTGTCTGCCTGTGTTTTGTTAGTCTTGATTTTGTCTGCCTGTGTTTTGTTAGTCTTGATTTGTCTGCATGTGTTTTGTTAGTCTCGATATTGTCTGCTTGTATTTTGTTAGTCTTGTTTTTGTCTGCCTCTGGTTTTTTTTATCTTGATATTGTCTGCCTGTGTTTTGTTATTCTTGATATTGTCGCCCTGTGTTTTGTTAGATTTGATATTGTGTGCCTGTGTTAAGTTAGTTTTGATATTGTGTGCCTGTGTTAAGTTAGTTTTGATATTGTGTGCCTGTGTTTTGTTAGTCTTGATATTGTCTGCCATTGTTTTCTTAGTCTTGATTTTGTCTGCCTGTGTTTTGTTGGTCTTGATTTTCTCTGCCTGTGTTTTGTTAGTCTTGATTTGTCTGCATGTGTTTTGTTAGTCTCGATATTGTCTGCTTGTATTTTGTTAGTCTTGTTTTTGTCTGCCTGTGTTTTTTTTTATCTTGATATTGTCTGCCTGTGTTTTGTTAGACTTGAAATGTTTGACTTTGTTAAGTTAGTTTTGATATTGTGTGCCTGTGTTTTGTTAGTCTTGATATTGTCTGCCTGTGTTTTGTTAGTCTTGATTTTGTCTGCCTGTGTTTTGTTAGTCTTGATTTTGTCTGCCTGTGTTTTGTTAGTCTTGATTTGTCTGCATGTGTTTTGTTAGTCCTGATATTGTCTGCTTGTATTTTGTTAGTCTTGTTTTTGTCTGCCTGTGTTTTTTTTATCTTGATATTGTCTGCCTGTGTTTTGTTAGTCTTGTTTTTGTCTGCCAGTGTTTTTTTTATCTTGATATTGTCTGCCTAGGTTTTATTAGTCTTGATTTGTCTGCCTATTTTGTTTGATTTGATTTTGTCGTCTTGTTTTTTCTTTGTATTGATATTGTCTGCCTGTGTTTTGTTAGTCTTGATTTTGTCTGCCTGTGTTTTGTTAGTTTCGATATTGTCTGCCTGTGTTAAGTTAGTCTCAATATTGTCTGCCTGTGTTTTGTTAGTCTTGATTTTGTCTTCCTGTGTTTTGTTTGTCTTGATATTGTCTGCCTGTGTTTTGTTTGTCTTGATATTGTTTGCCTGTGTTTTTTTTTATATATATATATATTGTTGGCCTTTGTTTTTAGTCTTGATTTTGTCTGGC
>NW_023260134.1:0-49344 GCF_009762535.1 Notolabrus celidotus
GATCTGCTCTTCTCAAACGGCTCCTCGATCCCCTTCAGGTTGGCGAGCAGGCGGATATCTGTACAGATCTGCATCGGACAAAGAGGAGAGGATTAAACACAGCAAGGCTCAGAGTTAGAGTCAATCTGACACCACTAGGTGGCAGCATTCCTCCGAGAGGCTCCAGCTCACCTTGTGAACTGTCGATCCCAAACTGGCCAGGCAGGAAACACAGTCCACGTCCACCTTACGAGAGTACGTCTGCCCGGTCACCAGGTAGGCTCTGAGTGAAACAGGAACAAAACCATCAGGTGAGGGGAGAGCAGGTGATGATCTTTATCCTGTGTGCATGAGGTGAACAGCTCTGCAGGAGGTCAGGAGCTTTAATCTTAATGTCTGTGTTCATCACTCTGTGAGAAAGGTTTTTATATCGTATCTCAGGCCTGATGATGTCTGCAGACACATCCCTCCATCAGGCTCCAAACTAAGAGTCACACTTCCTCTAATGAACTCAGGTAAAGGTGTCATTCTTCTGAGTGTCAGAGGCAATACTCACTTTTTGAAGCCGGCCATCTCTGTCACCATCCGGTCCAGGTCTTCCACCTGGTGAGGAGGAATCATTCAGCTCGTGTGTGGATCCTTTACATGATGAGTTTTCTGACTTTATGAATGAACGTCTGCACGTGGCGGCCTCAGTGATGGTTCCTACCTTGTCGTGGTCACCCTGGAACAGCTGCAGGAAGCTGGCCTGGGTCCCCGTGGTCCCCTTGACCCCCCGGAACCGCAGGTCATCGCGGGCTCGCTGCAGATTGCGCATGTCCATGGCCAAATCCTGCAGCCACAGACACGCACGCTTCCCCACGGTGGTCAGCTGGGCGGGCCTGAGAGAGGAAGAGGAGGAGGAGGAAGAGGAGGGTTTGTGAACAGAGAATGAGGAAGCAACGAGGAGCAGGTGACGCCTCGGGGATCTGATGGAGCAGGGCGCTTCGTAGGGACCCTGAAAGCAGCAGCTGCGTCAGACTCACTGGTAGTGCGTGAAGCCGAGCGTGGGGAGGTCGGCGTACTTCTCTGCAAAGTTTGCCAGCCTGTCGACGACCCGGGCCAGCTGTTGGGAGAGCGCCGGGTTATTATTGCATAATTCAGAGGCTTACACAACCTCCACATGTTAACAAGATGATCTGTGTTTACACTCCAACACTGCAGAGACATTATTTCTACACTGCTGACGAGTTAGTGAACAGCTGAGGCTTCAGGAGGAACCGCCTGATTTCCTCCTTAACGCCGCACAGCTGGATGTGTGTGCGTGTTTCCGGCAAACAGCTGAGCCTCACCTTCGGCAAGACGATGTCGAAGCCGTCACGCAACATAATCAGATCCTGAGGAGGGAACACAAACAACTCTGAGAACAGGAGCATGAAAAACCCTGCATCCAGAGTTTGACCTTCTGGTTTATGATCGTTCTAACAAAGAGAGTCAGAGTTCAGGTCGTCATAGTTACCGTGTTGTCTCCCACGTAGCAGGACGTGGCGCCCAGGTGTATGATGGGAGCAGCTGACGGGCAGCAGTGTGCGAAGGTGTGGACGTGAGCCATGACGTCGTGTCGCAGTTTTCGCTCCTCTTCGGCCGCCATGGCGAAGTCGATGTCCTTCTCGTGGGTCTCCATCTCCTGGATCTGAGCGTCGGTGATGGGCAGACCCAGAGCCTGAGGAAGAGGAGGAGGAGGAGGAGGATGAAGATGAAACCTGATGTTAGATCAGTGAAACTATGAACCTTCAGTCTTAAATAAAAGAGGTGCTGCGTTCACACACAAACACCAGCTTGAAGAGAAGTTCTGGATTTAAAAGTTCCTGGTGTTTTTGGTTGGAGTGCCCATAAAGTGATATTTTGAGCTGGGATTAAAGGACCTGTTCAACATGTTTTGTGTGTCAGTCTGTCAGGGTGAAGGTATTTAAAAGGTCACTTCCTAAATCAGATAACTTTAAGACCGGTCTGGTGCTGCAGAGTCTGACTGGGACTCCAGGCCGGCTGATAACAAACAAAGAGTGACTCAGCAAATCTTAAAATGTCTTTAAACTTTAAAAATTATAATATCATTTAAAGGGAAAAGAGCACAAAGACTCTGAGACTCAGACTGGGCTGTGTTCAGGCTATGAGAGTGAAGCGTCTCAGGGGGCGGGCTCCTGTTACTCTCACATTCTCTGCTTTCTATTTTCACACACGCTGCAGACACACACAGTGAGCCTCTGTGAGCACAAATCAGCCAAACATGGACTCTGATCAGGACTGACTCCTGAGTGAGGAGTCATGTGAGGGGCTGCATGTGAGACAGGGTCTGTCATCAGTTAGTCCGCCATCTTTAATATGACTGATACAGGAACCACTCTGAGGGATTAGGATCTGTGGTCTGCTTATCAAACATGTAGAGCTGTTTCTGATAGACCACATGACCGTTCTGTCTTAAGGTTAAGGTCAAGGTGATGTGGAGGCCTTGAATTACTACACACTGTACCTTTAATTACACTAACTTGACATGCTACACACTGCACCTTTAAATGCTGCGCACTGTACCTTTAATTACACTACCTTTAAGTGCTACACACTGCACTTTAAATGATATAGACTGCACCTTTAAAAAACTACACTGCACCTTTAAAAAACTACACAATGTACCTTTAAATATTACACACTGCACCTTTAAATACTACACACTGCACCTTTAAAAACTACACTGCACCTTTAAATATTACACACTGTACCTTTAAATATTACACACTGCACCTTTAAATATGACACACTGTACCTTTAAATATTACACACTGCACCTTTAAATACTACACACTGTACCTTTAAATACTACACACTGCACCTTTAAATATGACACACTGTACCTTTAAATACTACACACTGTACCTTTAAATACTACACACTGTACCTTTAAACACTACACACTGTACCTTTAAATACTACACACTGCACCTTTAAATATGACACACTGTACCTTTAAATACTACACACTGTACCTTTAAATACTACACACTGTACCTTTAAATACTACACACTGTACCTTTAAATACTACACACTGCACCTTTAAATACTACACACTGCACCTTTAAATACTACACACTGCACCTTTAAATGATATAGACTGTACCTTTAAATATTACACACTGTACCTTTAAATACTACACACTGTACCTTTAAATGATATAGACTGTACCTTTAAATATTACACACTGCACCTTTAAATATTACACACTGCACCTTTAAATGATATAGACTGTACCTTTAAATATTACACACTGTACCTTTGAATACTACACACTGCACCTTTAAATATTACACACTGTACCTTTAAATATTACACACTGCACCTTTAAATATTACACACTGTACCTTTAAATATTACACACTGCACCTTTAAATACTACACACTGTACCTTTAAATATTACACACTGCACCTTTAAATGATATAGACTGTACCTTTAAATATTACACACTGTACCTTTAAATACTACACACTGTACCTTTAAATGATATAGACTGTACCTTTAAATATTACAAACTGCACCTTTTAACACTACACACTGTACCTTTAAATATTACACACTGTACCTTTAAATACTACACACTGTACCTTTAAATACTACACACTGTACCTTTAAATACTACACACTGTACCTTTAAATACTACACACTGCACCTTTAAAAAACTACACTGCACCTTTAAATATTACACATTGTACCTTTAAACACTACACACTGTACCTTTAAATATTACACATTGTACCTTTAAATACTACACACTGTACCTTTAAATATTACACACTGTACCTTTAAATACTACACACTGCACCTTTAAATATTACACACTGTACCTTTAAATAATACACACTGCACCTTTAAAGTACCTTTAATTTATTATGGGGGAAAATATCAGTTCTTATTTTGGATAATGAGTCAATAATTTAAGATTTTATGGAAACAATAAATACATTTCTCATTATCAGCCCATATAAATTGAAATGTGTTGCTGAATGTCCACTCTGGGCTTCCATACTTCATTTCAAAGCTAATAAAATACCTTCAGATATATTTCTATGAATGCATCCCCCCCTGAACAAACTGAAGCTCTGATTTAAAGCCTATAACTTTATGTTATCCTCATTGTAGTGCAGAAGGAGTTTGGACAGTCTGCACCCAGCTCCTGAAGTGGATACTATAATTAGAGCAGGAACTTGATCTGGCTCTGTAAAGGTCGCAGACTATAGTTAACTGGACTTTAAAGGCAGATTATTAAAGTGTGTATTGAAGCTGTGTTTGCAGGTCTGTGTGTGTAACATCTCTAACCTTCTCAGCTTTAGCCAGGCAGATCCACAGCTTCCTCCAGGTGGTGAACTTCTTCCTGTCACTGAAGTTGTAGGCCATCTCCTTGCTGGCATACCTGGACACCAGCGGGGACCTGTACTTCATGAACTCATCTGCTGCCTCCATGTTTGAAACGAGGTCCTGTTTAAAAGGTTAAAGCACCCTGAGAGGTCTGCACACAGGCTGAGGGTCTGTCCCGACACACACTAGCTCCCAAACCTAGCCGCGCTCCCAGCCTGTAGCATCACATGGACAGGAGGAAGCTTTACGACACTCTGAGTCGACGCGCGGCGTGAGGTCAGCGCACGACACTTCGCAGCGGTTGACGGCAGAGAGGCAGGAACGTGTCCTCATTAACTCTCTCCAGCTGTTTCTGTAAACCAGCTGTGGCACTGAAAGGGTTAAAATAACATGAACAGACTCCATGAACAGTATACAATGTCCCAGTTTATTATTATTATTATTATTATTATTATTATACTTTATTTTTGTAAACAGGCATAGTTAGACAGTGTGTATTCTTTAAAGGTACAGTGTCTAGTATTCAAAGGTACAGTGTGTAGTATTTAAAGGTACAGTGTGTAGTATTTAAAGGTACAGTGTGTAGTATTTAAAGGTGCAGTGTGTAGTATTTAAAGGTGCAGTGTGTAGTATTTAAAGGTACAGTGTATAGTATTTAAAGGTACAGTGTGAAGTATTTAAAGGTACAGTGTGTGGTATTTAAAGGTACAGTGTGTGGTTTTTAAAGGTACAGTGTATAGTATTTAAAGGTACAGTGTGTAGTATTTAAAGGTACAGTGTGTAGTATTTAAAGGTACAGTGTGTAGAATTTAAAGGTACAGTGTGTAGTATTTAAAGGTGCAGTGTGTAGTATTTAAATGTACAGTGTGTAGTATTTAAAGGTACAGTGTGTAGTATTTAAAGGTACAGTGTGTAGTATTTAAAGGTACAGTGTGTAGTATTTAAATGTACAGTGTGTAGTATTTAAAGGTGCAGTGTGTAGTATTTAAAGGTACAGTGTGAAGTATTTAAAGCTAGTGTGTAGTATTTAAATGTACAGTGTGTGGTATTTAAAGGTACAGTGTATAGTATTTAAAGGTACAGTGTGTAGTATTTAAAGGTACAGTGTGTAGTATTTAAATGTACAGTGTGTGGTATTTAAATGTACAGTGTGTGGTATTTAAAGGTACAGTGTATAGTATTTAAAGGTACAGTGTGTAGTATTTAAAGGTACAGTGTGAAGTATTTAAAGGTACAGTGTGTAGTATTTAAAGGTACAGTGTGTAGTATTTAAAGGTACAGTGTGTAGTATTTAAAGGTACAGTGTGAAGTATTTAAAGGTACAGTGTGTGGTATTTAAAGGTACAGTGTATAGTATTTAAAGGTACAGTGTATAGTATTTAAAGGTACAGTGTGTAGTATTTAAAGGTGCAGTGTGTAGTATTTAAAGGTACAGTGTGTAGTATTTAAAGGTACAGTGTGTAGTATTTAAAGGTACAGTGTGAAGTATTTAAAGGTACAGTGTGTAGTATTTAAAGGTACAGTGTATAGTATTTAAAGGTACAGTGTATAGTATTTAAAGGTACAGTGTGTAGTATTTAAAGGTGCAGTGTGTAGTATTTAAAGGTACAGTGTGTGGTATTTAAAGGTACAGTGTGTAGTATTTAAAGGTGCAGTGTGTAGTATTTAAAGGTGCAGTGTGTAGTATTTAAAGGTGCAGTGTGTAGTATTTAAAGGTACAGTGTGTAGTATTTAAAGGTACAGTGTGTGGTATTTAAAGGTACAGTGTGTAGTATTTAAAGGTACAGTGTATAGTATTTAAAGGTGCAGTGTGTAGTATTTAAAGGTACAGTGTATAGTATTTAAAGGTACAGTGTGTAGTATTTAAAGGTACAGTGTGTACACAGCTCAGTGAAACAGAAACAGTAGGTCATCTATACATCTTTGTTATAATAGTGTAAATACAGTCAGTTTGTACAGTAATGGTTATTAATCCCTCAATGCTACAGACACAGTCCATTTCTCTCAGTAATGCAAACATTTTTCTGCTTTAAGGTTTAGTGAGGAAGTCATTCTTTCCATATTTTCAATACTAGACATGATTTCTATCCACTCAGTCTCCGTTGGAGGATTGGGTTGCAGCCACTTTGGTGTCACGGCCTTTTTGCTGGATGCTAATAAAATCTTTATCCAGTATTTATCCTTAGCTGAGAGGTGGGCTGTGATGTTACCTAGATACATTGATGAGAATGAGCAGTCAATCCCTGCTCCAAAGATGTTTTGTAATGCCTTAATTACTCCCCCCATATGACTTGATTTTTGGGCAATTCCAAAATATATGAAAGTGGTCTGCCAGCTGTTCTCCACACTTCCTCCAACACAGACCATTTCCAGCTGTTTGTATACATTTTGTTTTTGGGGTTATAAAATACCTCATTACATTACGCCAACAGAAATCCCTCCAAAGACCTGAGCTGGTGGAGGTGGACTGCACAGAACTTATATTTAGCCAATCCTCCAAAATAACAAATCCAGATTCTCTCTCCCACTTTAATCTAACCTTGTTTGTTGTGTGTGTCTTAGTGGATTGAATCCTTGAGTGTCAAACTGAGACTAGCTTCCTTGTGCCCTTGCCTTTGTACATATCAACAAAGATATCAACAAGGTCAGAATCAGTTTCTCTAAAGGGTTAACCTCCTTCTTGAAATAAGCTCTAATTTGCAGGAATCAGAAGAAGTCAACTTTTTTCTAGTCCATATAAATCAGATATTTTTTTAAAGCTGTCCAGCTGACCGTTAGAGGATATTGAGCACAATGTCCCAGTTTGAAGCTGTTTCCTCTTCCTCTATAATCATTATTGTAAACACCCTGACTTCCTCCAGGTCCCTGAACGCATCACGCCATACAGCGTGCATAATTAACCTGTGCAGGAGCCAAAGGATGAGCTCAGACATGCAGGGTGGTGTATCTCTCCATCACATGATGGTGCTGCCTCCTGCAGACATTACTCACGCTAAGGTGACAACGCTTTGATATTAATTCAAATTAGATAACGTCTCACTGTCATCTGCTATAAATAGGAGCTTTTATGTATTATGTAAGCAGAGGCTGAATGCCTTATATGAATAATTAAATCTATTCATGCAGTATACATCCCCTCTGAGCCTCACAATGCCTCTGTGTCTTACAGGCATCACATAAATAGTTGTGTTTGTGCGTGATGCAGCATCTGGGGAATACATCCAGCTGTAAACAGTGATAGAAAGAGTGCACCCTCTCTCTCCCTCTCCCTCTCCCTCTCCCTCTCTCCTACTCTGTCTATCCATCTCTCTATCTGTCCTCCTGACTGCAGTCTGCATACAGTACCACACTGCTGCTGCTGCTGCTGCTGCTGTGTGATAGAAGCCAGGGAGGAACAGCTTCCTCTGTTTTGCCTTTAAAAAGACAACTTCCTGGAGCTGCTGCTGCTTCTGCTGTTCTGCTGCTGCAGGGGTGATTTGGCTTACAGGCTCCTGCATTGCACAATCTCTCCTCTCTGATGAATAAGGCAAGAAGACGGAGCACTTGAAGGCGTCGAGGAGCAGCAGAGGGACGCATAAGAGCCGTAGTGGAGTTAAGGAGGGGGTGTGTAGGATAATAGATTAAAAGGAGAAGTTGAATGGCAGAGGAGGTATGAGGAGAGAAAGGAAGGCAGGGGGTCGACACAGCGGAGAGAAGACAGAGTGAGTCTCACTGCAGTAGAATGAGGGTGAGGGAGAAAGAGAGAGCCAAGAAGCATTCGAGCCGTCAGCCTTTCGCACGCCGCCCAGGACCCGCCGCTTTCTGAAGGAGGCAAGAAGAGGAATCCACCGTGGAGGCGAGAAGGAGACGGAGGAGGGGGGCTGAGGAGGAGGAAGCCAGAGGTTCTACACACAAGATGGCTGCTGTGTCCTCTGCCTCTGACACTGGTAAGTGCTTTTTTTCATCCTTTGCTGCAAACCTCTCTTCAGGTTCCATTCATTAGGATTCACTCAGTCACAGCATCCAGGACACACACACAGGCTGCACCGCCGCCGCCGTCTCATCAAACATCCACCATCCTGAGAAACTGTTGCTGGAGTCAACTTCCTCTGTTAGCAGCTCACATGGAGAGAGCAGGCAGAAATCAGAACCACAGATAAATCACTCCCTCTCCAGACACAGATCAGGCTCCCATTTCACCTCCTGATTCTTCTTCTTCTGCTGCCATGTTTGTTCAAACATTCACCCTGTTGTGTAACTTCACTGAGAGTAAATCATATTCTGTCCACATGCCCTTCTCCCTGGAGAGAGTCCAAGGTTCCTCCTATCTGACCTGTTTTTTCCAACGCTTAAGGACAGAGGAAAACAAAAGAGAGGCATGATGGGAGGGGAGAGAGGAGGATGAGGGGTGAATGAATGAGCAGGCTGGGAGGAAGATAAGAAGGAGATGAGGTCAGAGGGATGAAGTGAAAGGAGCGATGAAAGGAGGGATGCTGAAGTAAAGATGATGATGGTGAAGACGATCCCTCCTGGGACCACCTCGAGGATCCCCGTTTAACCTTTTTCTGCTCCAACAGGCGACCCCCGAGGCCGACACCCTCCCGAGCGCAGACTCCTGCTCCTGGGGGGGCCTCAGTCCGGGAAGACCTCCACCGCCAACACCATCCTGGGGGACGAAGTCTTCGAAGCGGGGACGGAGACCACTCACAGCAACGTGGGCCAGACGGAGATCTACGGCAGGCGGGTCACCGTGGTGGACACCCCGCCTTGGGCCATCCCCAGAGACCCAGACGACAACGCCGAGGCCGACAACAACAACGACCAAGCTGGAGCAGAGTCAGACACCCCACCGCAGCCCCCGCCCAGCCTGGACAGCGAGGGACCCTGCATGGGGGCCATCCTCTGCCCTCCTGGACCTCACGCCATCCTGCTGGTGGTGTCGGTCACGCAGCCGTTCTCTGAGACGGAGAGACGGGCCGCCGAGGAGCAGCTGGGAGCCCTGGGTGGAGGGACCTGGAGGTACTCCATGGTGGTTTTTACTGGGGTGGACAAGCTGCCCAAAGGGGTCTTCATCGAGGAGCACATCGCCAACACCGGAGAGTCTCTGCAGTGGTTGGTGGAGAGATGTGGGAGCAGGTACGCCGTCTCTTCTTCTCCTCTTTATTAAAAGTAGAACATGTTATTGTCTGAGAGAGCGACAGTGAGGCAGTTTCTGTTTCCTCTGACGCTCAGGTGTGAAGAAAACACGCTGTTAGCTGGAAAATCAGTATCATTTACCCACTTCCTCATTCTTCAGTAACTCAGGAGATAACAGGAAGTGAACCTCTGAGGGGACGCTGAACTTTATCAGGGCCTCAGCCTCCCCCACCCCGAGTCCCTGAACACACCTTAAAGTGACTCATAGAGTGAGAACACGAGATGTAGAGCCTGAAGAGACGGGACCTCCTGTGGTATTAGAACTTCTCTTTGTTTACCTCTTTAGTGGCAGAGTGTCCGTCTAGATCAGGGGCTCCTAAACTGTTCAGCCTGTGAACCCCCTGTCCCTCAGAGGGATTTAATGTGTCTTCATTTAGCTGGTCTGCAGAAAGTGACCCTCCCTATATGAGCATGTGTCTGTGTTTCCTGTGTGTTATGAATGAACCTGCTGCTACTGATGCTTTAGATCATTACCTGTTCACTAACTCTAAACTGAGGAGTCATCTGGAAACAAAGAAAGGCAGAAAACTCATTACACTTTATATTTTCAAGGTTTGATTTCAAACTTAGCTCCTGTTTTTGTAGATATTTTTTACTATAATGGGTAAAATGTGCTATTTTCAGATAACTTAAAAAAAAATAAATCTGGAAGACATCTCACGACCCCCCATTTGTGTCCCGCGACCCCCCAGGGGGTCCCAACCCACACTTTGGGAACCCCTGGTATAGATCTTCTAAAATCTATAATCAGCCTTTAACTGAGCAGCAACCTGCGGTCCTGAAATGTTAAGCAGATGCAAAAGTGCTAAAACCTGCAGTTCCTGGAGTGTCCACTAGAGGCTGGCTCTAAAGCCCTTGAAGCCACATACACACCCATTCAAAAAACAACTACCAACAAAAATTAAATATCTACAGCTTTTTGAAAAGTATATTCCTCCATCTGTGGGAGATTGTTTGTAACTCATTAGTTTTGAACACATCAGGTTAACAGCTTTTATATAATTAGAGGAACAGCTGAGTCCACTCACAGGTAGCTGTTAGGTGAGTCAGCATTTCCAATATGGCGACCGCCGTCGATTGGCTAGAGACGATGTATGACTTAATGACATCACTTCAGCTTCCCATCATGGAGTGATATCAGAAAACAGCCGACAGGTGAATGAGAGAGTCGATATCTTAAAGGGCAACACACCACGATGTTCTCTTAAAGGGGCGCTGCTGGGTTTATAAATAGGGTATGACTCACTTGAGTGTTAATTGTGTCTAATGAGCTGCCTGTGGTGATGTCATTTGGTGTCAGTTGAAGCTGAAGGTTGTACCAGACGTCTGCAGAACATTTCCTGTCTGTTCTCCGGCCCGGCAGTCTGAGGTTACGCCGCCGCCGCAGAGACTGTTTGTTCATATTGATTAAAGATGAACTCACGAGGAATCCAAAGAGGTCTGAGCCGAGTCCTGAATCTCCACGCTCACACGGCGGCCTTTCTACCCTGACGTCACACTCTGGGTTAGAAGCTCAGATGCTGCTGTAATGGTTCACCGTGTTCAGAATGAATGAAAGGTCTGGAGAGGACATGAGGCCGCATTTCAAAATAAAACTCAGATCCTTCTTAGGGAAAGTTAAAGTTTAAAGCAGTGAAATGTCCTTTAATTAGATATATTCATCCTGTAACCTGAAGCTGAAGACATCACAGCTTTGCTTCCCACCTTGAGCTCAACATCAGAGGAAATAATTAAACCTGATTAAAGCTCCTGAAATCACACGTCCTCCTCGCCTAAGCATAAGCTCGTACACGCCAGGTGACATCTCCAGGGTCACTCGTCGTGGCGGTAAGCTCAGAGACTCAGAGGACGTTATGTAAGAGTCTCCACGGCCGATCTCAGATCTCTCCACGTCTCTATGAAAGTTAAACAACAATTAAAGTCCTCCCTGAAACCCGGCGTCGTGCCCCCCCTTCAGTGACAGTGTGCTCTTCCTGCAGATACCACGCCTTCGACAACACTCGCAAAGAGACGGAGGACAACACGCAGGTCCCTGAGCTGATGGAGAAGGTGGAGGAGCTGATCACCGACAACCAAGGTTTGTTTTCCTTACGTAACGCCAGCATCACCTCCTCCTCGGCAGCTTTAATATTCTGATCCGTGTAATATTAATGAAAAGGCAGCGCGTGTTTGGACCTGATTATGAACAGTGAATGATTTATGCAGGATGGTACTTTGAGGTGAACGAGTTGATCCTGCTGGAGGAGGAGCAGGCCAGGAGAGCTCTGGAGGAGGAGAGGATGAGGATGGAGGAGCACACCAGACAGAGGGAGCAGATGATCGGAGGACCTCCCAGAGGTACGAAGGAGGAGCAGCAGCTGTGTGTGTGTGTGTGTGTGTGTGTGTGTGTGTGTGTGTGTGTGTGTGTGTGTGTGTGTGTGTGTGTGTGTTTCTCTGCAGTTATGCTGTTTGTGTTGAAGGAAACAGCTTACTCATCGTCAATCAATAATGCTGATTTCCCTTTCTTTGCTTTAATTCTAAACACTTTCCCATCAGTACATTCACGCTGCAGCCGGCTCCCTCTGACGTCATGTTAGCACGCTGTTAGCACGCTGTGATGACGTCATACTGACGTGTTTCAGGCCGCCATGTTGAATGCTAACCCGGCGTTTGATCTGTGTAATCACAGATCAAATAGAGGCTACGGTTCAGATATCACGAGACCTCCATCCTCAAACTGTTGTCACATATTCTCCAACAAAGCGACAGAGTCCGGCCTGATGGTCTAACTCAACTCAAACTTTATTTATAAAGCACGTTTAAAACAACCAGGGTGGACCAAAGAGCTGTACAGATCCAAAACAGCACTAATGACAAACATAGCATACAATACTAAAATATGTAAACAGTGCAAATATTTAATAACATAAGATAGAATAAAATAAATTAAAATTGAATTCAGATTTTGTCAGATGTCCACTCAGCCTTGATTAAAAGCCAGGGAGAAGAGGTGAGTCTTAAGAGAGGATCTGTTGGGGCAGGTTGTTCCAGAGCCGAGCAGCAGCCGCCACAAAGGCTCGCTCACCTCTGGGTTTAAGCCTGGGTTTGAGAGTGACCAATAACAACTGACCAGATGATCTCAATGTCCTGGCACGGACATGATACTGGAGAAGCTGGGTCAGGTACTGGGGGCCATTAAGAGCTTTAAAAACAAACAATAACATTTTAAAATCTATTCTAAAAGCAACCGGGAGCCAGTGAAGCTAGGACAGGGGATATGTGCTCACGCTTGCGTTTGCCAGTGAGGAGACGGGCAGCAGTGTTTTGTACCAGCTGCAGGCGGTGCAGGAGTGAGTGGTCCAGGCCAAAACACAGAGAGTTACAGTAATCCAGTCAAGTGTTAATAAAAGCATGGATTACCGTCTCAAGATCTCTCTGTGGCAGGTACTAACGCTCGTTTAAAGACTGATCACAATCAGCTTTTATACGCTTCATAACGGCGTCACACAATCTCTGCTCCCTGATGGTCTCTGTGAACATCAGGCCCATATTTGGTAACATCCTGCTCCATTCTAGGCAATGTCCTGGTCCAACACTGACAACACTGATAAACATTCCTCAAGAGCATCCTGTGACTCCCTTCTCAGCTCCACACACACACACACACACACACACACACACACACACACACACACACACACACACACTAAGAGATGTTTATATATCCCCAACACATGTTATGTTCCCGGTCAGAGTGACACAGCACTTCTTCTAACTCTCATAACTTCACACAGTGACACCATGCTGCACGATGCCTGATGGCCTTAAACAGATCTGATACCAAACCTTTGGTAAAACTCAGGAGACAGAAGATGTGAATAAAGTATTCTATCTGACCCCTCTCTGTCTCTCTGTGTCTCTGTCTCTCTGTGTCCGTCTCTCTGTGTCCGTCTCTCTGTGTCCATCTCTCTGTGTCTGTCTCTCTGTCTCTCTGTGTCTCTCTCTCTCTGTGTCTCTCTGTGTCTCTCTGTGTCTGTGTCTCTCTGTGTCTCTCTGTGTCTGTGTCTCTGTGTCCATCTCTCTGTGTCCATCTCTCTGTGTCCATCTCTCTGTTTCCACCTCTCTGTCTGTCTCTCTGTGTCCATCTCTCTGTGTCTGTCTCTCTGTCTCTCTGTGTCTCTCTGTGTCTCTCTGTGTCTCTCTGTGTCTGTGTCTCTCTGTGTCTCTCTGTGTCTCTCTGTGTCTGTGTCTCTGTGTCCATCTCTCTGTGTCCATCTCTCTGTGTCCATCTCTCTGTTTCCACCTCTCTGTGTCTGTCTCTCTGTGTCCATCTCTCTGTGTCCATCTCTCTGTATCCACCTCTCTGTGTCTGTCTCTCTGTGTCCATCTCTCTGTTTCCACCTCTCTGTGTCTGTCTCTCTTTGTCCATCTCTCTGTATCCATCTCTCTGTATCCTTCTCTCTGTGTCCATCTCTCTGTGTCCATCTCTCTGTATCCATCTCTCTGTATCCTTCTCTCTGTATCCTTCTCTCTGTGTCCATCTCTCTGTATCCATTTCTCTCCATCTCTCTGTGTCTGTCTCTCTGTGTCCATCTCTCTGTGTCCATCTCTCTGTGTCCATCTCTCTGTATCCATCTCTCTCCATCTCTCTGTGTCCATCTCTCTGTGTCTGTCTCTCTGTCCCTCCGTCTCTCACAGAGCTGAGGTTACTCTTGTTGGGGTGGAAAGGTGTTGGGAAGAGCTCTGTGGGGAACACCATCCTGGGCCGCCGGTACTTTGAGTCGGGTCAGGAGACCGAGCTGTGCCTTCGGAGGCAGGCGCTGGTCTCCGGTCGTCGGGTCACCATCGTGGACACCCCGGGCTGGGATTGGTTCTCGGTGAGGCGAACCCCGAAGCGTATCCGCCAGGAGTCCCAGCGAGGAGCCGCCCTCCTGCGACCCGGACCCCACACCCTGCTGCTGGTCCTCCCCGTGGTCTCGTCCCTCACTGCCAGGAAGAGGAGGACTCTCCTGTCTCACATAGAGACTCTGTTTGGGGACAGCGCTTGCCTCCACACCATGGTGCTCTTCAGCTGTGGTGATTGGTTGGGACGCACGCCCATCGAGGAGCACATTCTCAGAGGCGGGCGAGAGCTGCAGAGACTACTGGAGTACTGTGGGAACTATTACCACGTCATGGACAGTAAAACCCCCGGCAAGGACCGGAGCGTGTCTGTGCTCCTGGATAAGATCGAGGAGATGATCCGAGAGAACGGAGACAAGGCGTTCCTCCCCATCCAGATCGAGTGGCGTAAGTCTCTCTGTGTTTCATTCACACGTTTCTGTCTGTCTTAGATCACATCGCCCGTCAAATACAGAGCATGACACTGATGAGTTACAGCTTCAAGCTTTGACTGATTTCATCTCTTGTTGCGCCTAACATAATGTTTATTTACTTACTGCACATATGGAAGAAGAAGACAAAGTTTTACTGCACAATAACAGGAGCCAGGATGAAACAGACCGGAGAGGTAAATTCAACATTAACTAACCTCTCTTCAGTGACGATGTGCAGGGCTCATCGAGCGGCCCTCCTAACGAGACATAAACAGTGAAATGGAAATTATTTAAACAGCTTTCAGTGTCATAACAACTGCATCACACTGCAGATATGGAAATGCATTAAATACAGACTGCATGATGTGCCAGTTTTCATTTCACCGTACGGATTAGTGAACTAATACTTACTGCAAAGTTCAGCTCGGGGATTTATAGTGCATGGTCCAAGGTGCATCGTGCAGGTGCATTTAAAGCTGCTTGTCTCCATGCTGTCAGTTGTAAGCTGCAAAATCAAAACATCACGGTGTCATTAACTGCATCTTTAAAAAACGACACGTGCAACCTGAAGGTACGCACGGGGCTTTGCAAACTTCATTCTTGGTGGACTGAGCTGTGGAAGCACTTAGCTTCTCTTCTCCACCATGCACCTGCACCTGCACATGCACCTCAGCATGCACATGCACATGCACTTGTACATGCACATGCACTTGTACATGCACATGCACAGGCGACTTTCAGAACAATAACAAAGCACAGTTTGAGCTTGTGAGCGCTGCAGTGTGCACGATGTTAAAGCAGGGGCAGTGTGAGAGGAGCAGATCATGAACCTGCATTAGTTCCTGCTCCTCTGAAAGGCAGGAGAGCACCGTGCCATTTCTGTAGACCAGGTTTCTGTTAGTCAGCGGTGTCAGTTTAAAGCGCCCGACCACACCTCGCTGTGGGACCGACATGAAGCCCACGAGTGCAGAGATGGGCGCAAATAAATGATCCAGTTAAAAAAGGGAGCTGGGTGTGGAAATGGAAACTGTCATCCAGCCATTACACTGGCTCTGTGCTGCACAGTGCTTTGTGTTGAGTGTGAGCGAGAGAGAGCTCCTGAAGGTTACAAATCTCATTTCATACTACACACCCATCTAATTGAATTTTGTTGCATTTGACAGTGAGCGAGGAGAGCTCGTACTCCTCTGACAACACGGAGCCCGAGGACGACTGTCGAGGATGCCAGCTACAGTGACACAACTGCGCTGAGAGGAAAAGCGGTCCAGCTTTTCACCCTCGCTGTGAGTCCTCAAACGGCCCAAACGTCACCTCATGTAACTTAAACCTCATCAAGATTTCCTGCTCTGGAGACTCAGACAGAACTCACTGATCGCCAAGCAAAGCTTGAGCTGGACTGAAAGCACGGCAGAGACTAAATGATCCAAACTCTCCCAGTCTGATTCAGCTTCAGGGGACCAGACCTGATCCCTGTTCATGAGCATGTTCACGGACATCAGCTGCTGCTAAATAGACCCTGTCCCTACACCGCAAAAGAAGACCTGCTCCTCATTATAACCCTCCATGTGGGCTGCACTGGTACGAGCTGGAGCGTTGACCCTGAGGGATGAGAGGGTGAGGAGCGGTGGGGACTCATGTCTGCAGTAAGTTTGTTAAAACAGTGAGAGAGACATTTTATGATATAGTTGTAATATTCTGCATCAAGTGCCATTCTGTCACTCAGTTATTATTAGTTTGAATCAAAGCAAAGGTTTGATCAGTAGAAAACAAACGTATTTAAATACAAGAAGAGAAAATAGTGTGTGTTAGAGAGTTTGCACATGGCTGTCAAACAGTAAGTTAAGTTTTGAACATCTGATAGTTTTATGAGTGATGCTGAAATGTTTGATGAACATTCAGTTTGTTTCTGCTCAGGGGAAAAATCTGGAACATTTACAGACATGCAGATTAATGCTGAATGCAAACTGCAGATGTAAGCCACATATGAATTCATATTACTTACTCAGTTTGGTTTCTGGGAGGAAAAGGGAACGGGCGTTTGCACTTCAGTTTATTCTAAGGAGATAAATGCAATCCCTCCAAAGCAGCAGATACTCAGCATTTCTTCCTCGCCCTCCTCTGCTGTAGCATTCATGCACATGAGTAGCTCTAAGAAACAGTCAGGCTGAACCGAAACTGTGTGCAGTGTCAGATCTCTGCGGAGCGGCTCGGGCTGGCTGTTAGTGTTCATGCATTTATCGACAAGGTAGATTCAGCAACGTGCCTCAGCATTAAAGCGTGTGAGTGGGAGTACGGCCCTGCAGCAGGGCGGTATCCTGTAGGCTACATCAGGCTTTAGCATGCTACTGAAACAACATAACCTCATGAACCACTGGAGCTCACATAGGGCTTTTCCTACCTTTTTCTACATCATGAGACTCCTCTTTCTCACACCGATAGTGATGTTTTGAAAATATGAATATATACTCAGCTCTCAGAGGCATGTTAAGACACCGCATGCAAATAAATGAGTGCCTATAGAGTTGAAGGCAACCTCACTTCTTATCCTCTAACTCTTGCTTGAGCAGGTCTTTTTGGGGATTTCTGGAACACCATCACATCCTTCTACCTTTACGGGCTGTATTCACACGGCGACCATTTTGTGGTGATGTCACGCTCAGGGAGGAGAAAGGCAGTGTGACGGGTCGTTAGGGTGATAAACAGAGAGAATCAATTATCAGTATTATTTCACTGCTTCTCAATGTGAACAGTGAAAATCAACAAGAACATGAAGCTCTACTTTAAGATGAAACTGTTAGTGACATCAGACTACATGAGGTCAGCATTAGTCACTTACTAAATTAACTTCAGAGAGAGAGCAGATGAACTAATATTCATTTATAATGATCCACTACATTACAGCACTTATTAGCTAACACAAGTTTAAAGGGAGTTAAAGCTGCTGTTGGAAGGTAGGGTGTAAAAAACTGTACTTTGTTTTCTGCTGAGTTTGGAGTAAAGGTCATAATACTCATCAGTACTCATCTGTAAGTGAAGTCATTTGAGATTATGGTGAAATCTCGGTGTTCTCCAACGCCTTCGTTTAAAGAAATGTTATTATTCCCCTCGGACCAATCAGAGCTACTCCCCAACCCTCTGTTCTGATTGGTCGAGTGGGGGCCCCACTATGTCGCCCTGATTGGCTGGGAAGCCACTACTTCCTCATGTAGCGCGAACAACCATAGACATATAAAGAGTAGACGCCTCATTGGCTGCTGGGGCAAAAGAAATACGGCCGCCATCTTGGTCTGGTCATCCTACCCATGAACTGAAGCAGCAGAGCACTGTGCTGCAAAATACCCATCATACATGACATATCAGAATATTCTATAACTGTTCAGCCCACTATGAATATTAAAACACGCAGAACCATGTGTCCTGTATCATCCCTACATGTATGACGTCTGAGCCATGTGTCCTGTATCATCCCTACATGTATGACATTTGAACCATGTGTCCTGTATCATACCTACATGTATGACGTTTGAACCATGTGTCCTGTATCATACCTACATGTATGATGTTTGAACCATGTGTCCTGTATCATACCTACATGTATGATGTCTGAACCATGTGTCCTGTATCATACCTACATGTATGATGTTTGAACCATGTGTCCTGTATCATACCTACATGTATGACGTCTGAACCATGTGTCCTGTATCATCCCTACATGTATGATGTTTGAACCATGTGTCCTGTATCATACCTACATGTATGACGTCTGAACCATGTGTCCTGTATCATACCTACATGTATGACGTCTGAACCATGTGTCCTGTATCATACCTACATGTATGATGTTTGAACCATGTGTCCTGTATCATACCTACATGTATGACGTCTGAACCATGTGTCCTGTATCATCCCTACATGTATGATGTTTGAACCATGTGTCCTGTATCATACCTACATGTATGACGTCTGAACCATGTGTCCTGTATCATACTTACATGTATGACGTCTGAACCATGTGTCCTGTATCATACCTACATGTATGACATTTGAACCATGTGTCCTGTATCATACCTACATGTATGATGTTTGAACCATGTGTCCTGTATCATTCCTACATGTATGACATTTGAACCATGTGTCCTGTATCATTCCTACATGTATGACATTTGAACCATGTGTCCTGTATCATTCCTACATGTATGACATTTGAACCATGTGTCCTGTATCATACCTACATGTATGACGTCTGAACCATGTGTCCTGTATCATACCCACATGTATGACATTTGAACCATGTGTCCTGTATCATCCCTACATGTATGACATTTGAACCATGTGTCCTGTATCATACCTGCATGTATGATGTTTGAACCATGTGTCCTGTATCATACCTGCATGTATGACGTCTGAACCATGTGTCCTGTATCATACCTGCATGTATGATGTTTGAACCATGTGTCCTGTATCATACCTGCATGTATGACGTCTGAACCATGTGTCCTGTATCATACCTGCATGTATGACGTTTGAACCATGTGTCCTGTATCATCCCTACATGTATGACGTCTGAACCATGTGTCCTGTATCATACCTACATGTATGACGTCTGAACCATGTGTCCTGTATCATACCTACATGTATGACGTCTGAACCATGTGTCCTGTATCATACCTACATGTATGATGTCTGAACCATGTGTCCTGCATCATACCTACATGTATGATGTCTGAACCATGTGTCCTGTATCATACCTACATGTATGATGTTTGAACCATGTGTCCTGTATCATCCCTACATGTATGATGTTTGAACCATGTGTCCTGTATCATCCCTACATGTATGATGTTTGAACCATGTGTCCTGTATCATCCCTACATGTATGTCTGAACCATGTGTCCTGTATCATACCTACATGTATGATGTTGAACCATGTGTCCTGTATCATACCTACATGTATGACGTCTGAACCATGTGTCCTGTATCATACCTACATGTATGATGTCTGAACCATGTGTCCTGTATCATACCTGCATGTATGACGTCTGAACCATGTGTCCTGTATCATACCTACATGTATGATGTTTGAACCATGTGTCCTGTATCATCCCTACATGTATGATGTTTGAACCATGTGTCCTGTATCATCCCTACATGTATGATGTTTGAACCATGTGTCCTGTATCATACCTACATGTATGACGTCTGAACCATGTGTCCTGTATCATACCTACATGTATGATGTCTGAACCATGTGTCCTGTATCATACCTGCATGTATGACGTCTGAACCATGTGTCCTGTATCATACCTACATGTATGATGTCTGAACCATGTGTCCGGTATCATCCCTACATGTATGACGTCTGAACCATGTGTCCTGTATCATACCTACATGTATGATGTTTGAACCATGTGTCCTGTATCATCCCTACATGTATGATGTTTGAACCATGTGTCCTGTATCATCCCTACATGTATGATGTTTGAACCATGTGTCCTGTATCATACCTACATGTATGATGTTTGAACCATGTGTCCTGTATCATCCCTACATGTATGATGTTTGAACCATGTGTCCTGTATCATCCCTACATGTATGATGTTTGAACCATGTGTCCTGTATCATACCTACATGTATGACGTCTGAACCATGTGTCCTGTATCATACCTACATGTATGACGTTTGAACCATGTGTCCTGTATCATACCTACATTTATGACGTTTGAACCATGTGTCCTGTATCATACCTACATGTATGACGTTTGAACCATGTGTCCTGTATCATCCCTACATGTATGACGTTTGCAGAAAAAACCCTGCATGTAAATCAGTTTAGTATTCAGCGAGTTCTGATGGATTAAATACGCCTGTCAAACAGATTACACTGAGTGGAGCGGGTGACCGGACCAAGATGGCGGCCCCACGGCTCGTCAGCGCCAATAGGTAGTAGCGGTCGATGTGGCGTCTACTCTTTACATATCTGTGCACAAGACCATCTTTTGTGGGTTAGGGTTACAACCGCAGAGAGAACTGATGTTTATATCATGACTAAACAGCAGCTTTAACTGTCAAGAACATCCTATGTTAGGTAGCTAGCATTGAACTGCTCCCCAAGCTAGGACAGGTTGAATGCTAACTGGCATAGCATAAGATATTATCATTTCTGTATCAACACTGAGCAGCAATGACATAATACATATGTATGAGCCCCACATTTGTGTGACAAACTGTGAATATAATGTTATAATTACCTTCAAGCTTTCCCTCCTGAATGTGACACCAGAAAAAAAAATGGCCGCCCTGTGAATGTGGTGAACTGCAAAAAAAAATAAAAGAGAAAATGGGAAAAAATAAAAGTTACACTCTGAACGGTACAAATATAAAGCATATAAAATATGTGACCGATACCACTGCCATGCTGTACATGTTATTTTCTACAAAGAGAACCCCTCCATGCTTTCCTGATTTATTACTGACTGTGCTTTAAATAGTGATGTAGGCTAGCTACTGCAGCACTTAGCGTGACGAGCATGACTTTACCGTTTGATAACATTGATTTCTGAGTCTTGGAGTCCTGATCACCTGTGGGTATATAATGTAGAAGCTGTGTATATTTACGGTGTAAAGAAATGTCTCTTTGTTCGCTTTTAGAGAAGCATTTTTGCACTGTGTAAGTTCTAGCACTTTAGCCTAGCCCAAGTGACGTCACTTCCTGTGTATTCCCGCCTAAACCGTGATTGCATCATCAGTTCTTTGCTCATTCTCAGATGAAAATAAAAGAGATGGATATATTTATGTGTAGTTTTGGTCTTCATCTTATTCTTTATTTTTTAATTTTCTTTATTTTAAATCTTTATTTTGTTCTCATCATCGACATGCTTCACTCCTTTCTGTGGTGGATGTAGTAGTTTGAAGGTTTGGCCACTAGGGGGCGCTGTGGGGAGCAAACATGCCATCGGAGTGGAAAACAATGATGTGTTCAAGGACCTCCTCCTAGTTTAGAAATTAAATATATGTAAACATAATCAAACAGATGATATAAAGGAGTGTAAGGGGTTTTATGTAGGTGCCTTAAAATGTTATTAAGACTCAGACTGTAAAAAGGATCTTAAATTTAGAACAACAAACTGTTTCTATAATATTTAGAGAATAGAATAGATAAGAGATAAGATATTACAGCAACCCAGACGTAAGTATAATCAAGAAGAAGTTACAATAAGTAAAATGAAATTAAAAAAAATAAAAATAGATAAATAAAGATAAAAATACAATTTAGATATATACAATGTTACAAATGGAATTTAGATTAAATAGCAGTGAATGTACTTTATTAATCCCTGAAGGGAAATTCAGGTGTCTGTCAGCTCATCTCCCATCAGTTAGAGAGTCCTGAAGCCTAATGTCTGCAGGGATGAATGATTGTCTGTATCTCTCAGTCCTGCAGTGCAGAGACATGAGCCGTCCACTGCTGCTGTTTCTCTGCTCCACTAAGAAGTTCTGAAGTGGATGATCTGTGTCATTTAGAATGGCCTCTAGCTTCTTCTGTGTGCATCCCTAAACCACAGCCTCCAGTGAGTCCAACCTGGTTCTAATCACACTGCCAGCTCCTTTCACTAGTTTGAAAAGAGTCGCCTCACAGCCTTGTGTTTTATCCTGCTTCCCCATCAGACTGCAGCATAGAGGAACACACGTGCCACCACAGACTGATCTGCAGCACCTCTCTGCAGATGTCTAAAGGAAGCATTAGTAAAATAAACTTCACTATAACAAAGACTACAATCATGCCTGGGCTGCATGTAGTTCAGTCTCTTTGTGTGGATGGTGAGGAGAGACTAAGAGCCTGAGTCCAGACCTCCTCTCAGTGATAAATACAGAGTTCAGAAAGCGATAATCTTTAAGATATTCTAGAAAAATGAGGGCATTTACAGGAGAAGAATGCACAGCCAAGTCTTTTTTTCCTTTCTCGTTCTGTAAGTAGCTCTGCACCAGCTTGACTTTGGCCTTCCTCCAGATATGGATCGTCCCTGAGCCATCTGGAAGAAAGCCTGGACCAATTACAGTGTGCACACCTCGGGCCAGTTGTAGTCTGATGAATACACACATTTTAGTTGGTAATATTATTCAAGCTGTGCATAGGTCAGCACCAGTCAGCACAATTCCCCCCCGCTCCCTCTCTCTCTTTATGCTCCCCAAATCTCCCACAGGCTCTGACGAACGTGTGGCTCCTCTACCTCCAGAAGAGTCCATCACCAGAGCGAGGACAGGAAATACCACACTGAGACTTTTTAAAATCTTCCTCCTAAATGACTTTATTAACTTCACATGACGGTCAGCTGATTGAACACCTCGCCTCTGAGCATGCAGCAGTCAGGCGGACTCCATTATCCTCCTCCCTGTTTGTTTCAGCTCCTCTCAGGTCGATATTTACAGGCTCACTGGAAACTACCATCAGACCCTGTTATCATGGGAAACTGGGAACATTATACCAACAGAGGAACACTCCATAAGTCTGATAAAGAAGAAGAGACAGTGGGAACATATTGGTACCAAACTTTGGCTTCATATTCAGAGAAAACAGCAGATGGAAGTGACTTTATAGTTATATTAACTCTCCTTTCTTTGTACTTAACAGCAAGACTACACCGTCCTCTATGTTCTATTATTAACAAAGACCCAACATCAAGACCGGATCAGATCCAGTCCCCTCTTACAAACAGGACTCAGTCTGATCTCATCTTAATCCACCATGAGCAGAGCACTTTGCAGCATTTAGCAAGTTACAGTGGCAAGGACAAACTTCCTTTAACAGGCAGAAACCTCCAGCAGGACCAGACTCATGTTAGACACAAATCTGAATCTGAGACCGTGTTGGAGAGAGGGATAGAGGGAGATGAAGAGAGAGAGAGATGATAGTGGGGAGACGGATAGTAGTAGTTGTAGCAGCTGGAGTCTGGACCACGTCCACAGCAGCAGAGATCCAGAGGAACCTACGAGACAAGGGAGCTCAGGGACTCCAGAAAGGTCTAAGAAAAGAGAAAAGAGAGGGAGACCAGAAGAAAGAAAAAGAGGAGAAGAAATGGTGAAGGAAAGGATAGAAGGAAAGGAGGGGATGAGAAAAGGAGACATAAAGGATGGAGAAACATGGAGAGAAAGAAAGAAAGAAAGGATGAAGGGAGGAAGGAAAGAAAGAAAAAAAGGAAAGAAAGAAAGAAAGGAAGAAAGAAGGAATGAATAAAAGAAAGAAAGAAAGAAAGAAGGAAAGAAAGAAGGAAAGAAAGAAAGAAAGAAAGACAGAAAGAAAGAAAGAAAGAAAGAAAGAAAGAAAGAAAGAAAGAAAGAAAGAAAGAAAGAAAGGATGAATAACAGACCCCAAAAAAGGAATCTACAGCAGAGATCCAGAGGAACCTATGAGACAAGGGAGCTCAGGGACTCCAGAAAGGTCTATGGTTAGTAACTTTAATGGGACAGGAAGAGTTAAAGTGAGAGACAGGCAGAGAGAGGAGAGAGAGGGAAAGACAGGATCCCAGTGTGTCAGTCTAAGCCTATAGCAGCATAACTAAGACCTGGTCCAAGCCTGAGACAGCAGCTGGAGTGTAACACGTCCACAGCAGCAGGCCGTGCTTAGCTGTGATGTGGAGCTTTCATCCAATCAGAATTCACCTCTTTGTTGTTCCATAGGTAAAAACAAACACCTGTCCTGAGGTCTAATGAACTTTGGATTAACTCCTCTGCAGTTTGAGTTCATGAGGAAGTTTCATGCAGCACTGAGGGCCCAGGTCCCAGTGCTGTTATACAATATTCATTTAACCTTTATTTAACCAGGTAAGTTAACGGAGAACCAATTCTCATTTGAATACATCAGCACACACAGGATGCTTATCGTCCAATCAGATCACTCGATTTAAAGTGAGGTATGAATTTAATTTATAGTATCCGTGTTTGTTCCCATGACGTGATGTAAACCTCCTCAGCCTTTAAAAAGACTGGTTCTGATCTCAGCTGATGATCACGTGAGAGACCACAGCTCTTATTTCATGTGAGACTTTTACTTTTATTACATTAGCAGATTTATATTTTCAAATGAAGATATTAAATCAACTGAGTGAGGCACTTAGTTGAGCCTCTGTCTCAGATCATGTGATGTTTGTACTGATGATATGAAACAGGAGGATGAGTCAGGGTCCAGTGGTGAGGTTTGGTGTTCAGGTCTGAGTTTGGATCACACCCCGCCCCCCTCTAAGAAAAAACTCCAGGTCACTGTAAATGTGATTAAGACTCTTTATTAAGAGATTCGTAACACAGATGGTCCGGTTATAGTAGAAAATGTTAAAAGACAGCGTACTGGCGGGTCTCTGAGGTCCAGAGAAAAGGTACACATTTCAATAAGCTGCAGACCAGCTTCTATATACTGAGAGGAAATACTTCCAAAGAGCTACTCTAAATATAACAGAGTACTGTGTTTAATACCGGGGTGGATATTAGAGGATACATCAGGTGAAGACATGCTGTGTGGACACGTCACACATTAAATCACTGATTCATATACAGGACTCTCTTTAGTCTCTTTCTAAAACACATCCAGTCCTGGTTCAGTTGAACCACTAGGGGTCAGCGCTGAGACCTTTTACGGTCCTGGCCGAGCGGACCTCCTCCATCAGCTCCTTCAGGTACTCGATCTCCCTCGCCATGGACTCGGCCTTCTCCGTCAGCTCCATGTTCTTCCTCTCCAGCAGCGTGTGCTCGTCGAGGAGCGCGTCCTGCTCCGCTCTCTTCTTCTGCCGGTAACGAGTCGCCGCCGTTTTGTTCTGCTCCATCTTCTTCAGCTTCTTGACCTTTGGCGCCTTGAAAGTCGGCTTCTCTTCGCCGCTGGCACCTTTGATTTTGACGCCTGCGGCGCTGGTCGAGGGAGGACATGCCGTGTACGCCGGCTGAGGGTACGGTCTGCTTCTGCAGGGGGTTTGGGAGGACATGGTGGCCACTGTTGTGATGGAGACTTCCTTTTTGGGAGCCAGCACGAGGACGATACGGGGAGTCGGGGACAGGGAGAGGACTAACCTCTGGACCTGAGGGAGGACAGGAGTGACCACGGGCTTTACCTCGCTCTCTGAGACGTCCACTTCACTGCCCAGGTCCAGGGTGTAGACAGGGGAGGACGGGTCTGGGGAGGACGGGTCTGGGGAGGACGGGTCTGGGGAGGACGGGTCTGGGGAGGACGGGTCTGGGGAGGACGGGTCTGGGGACACGGGCTCAGATTTGATTTCCAGCTCCTCTTGAGGCTCGGGGACGATCAAGGGAGAGGACGGGACATCCTGGTCATCAATGCAGCATTCAGCCTCGTCCACGGTGATGGTTTCAGGCTCTGCACAGACGGGAGGAAGAGGAGAGGAAGGCAGACTGGGAGGAAGAGCGGCTGGGAGAAGCTCAGTGGACACTGGGAGGGATTCAAGCTCCATGGGGCAATCGAGTGAGGCCAGGAGGTCGTCTGGGGAGCTGGGGGACTCTTCGTGAGGGCTGCAGGAGCCCATCAGAGAGTCCAGGTCGAACTCGCTCAGATCCACCCTCTCGGCCATCCAGTCCAGGTCGCTGAACATGTCCTCTGTGGACGAACAGACATTTCATAATGAGCTCTCTGGTTGTCTGAATTATTCATCTGAATGTTTGAGTGCAACATGTTTCTATAAACCTTTATTACCTTTGCCGTCTGAGACTGAGCGCCTCAGCTGACCGGGTTCACCCAACCAGGGGAGGGAGAGCAGGTCAGACTCGGTCCCAGCTTTGTCCCCGGGGAGGAGGACGGCCGGCGGCGAGGGAGGAGGGGAGTAGAAGGGAGGAGGAGAAGAGGAAGAGGACAGCGTCGAGGAGGCGAGGGGTGAAACGGGTGAAGTGTCCCCCACCAGTGACGTTCCTCCTCCTTTCTGTTCTTCTTCTTGGTCAGGGTGGAACGAGAGGAGGTGCATGGGGTCAGCCATGGGAGAGGAAGGTCCCCAGAGAAGGGCCTCCATGTCTTCCAGGCCAAACTGTGAGTTTGTCATCATCATGGTCATAGTGGCTGTTGTTGGTCACGAACGGAGCGTGAGACAGTAGGCAGGTCTCGAACTCTTTTATGCTGTCGAAAGCAGCAGTGGTGAGGGTTTCCACGTGGGACCTGAGACAGAGGGAAATAAAAGAGACATGTTAAAATCTGAATACTGTAATAAAACACAAACTTCAGAGAATAAAAACTAAAAAAGATTATTTCTTATTAAACTGATAAAAACTGCTGCTGCTGTGAGACATTATAGTGTTGCTATAAACATGAATCACTGCAGTGTCTCCAAATGTGAAGGAGGGGAGCCTAACTGACTGATTTACCCTTCTCATCTTCTTGGTCCACCTTTAACATTTATAAGATGTATAACCTGTTTGGTTTTGTGTATCTTATATTTTCTAGTATTGTGTCTTTTTGTAAAATGTCTGAGCTGCCCTGTTTATATTTTTGTTTGTTTGTTTTTTAATTTGAAAACCCCACAATAAAAATATGACTGAGAAAATAAATAAACATGAATCACACAGGAGAACAATACTGCCCCCATGATGCACTGCGCGCCTGCTGCACGTCACATGCTTCCTCCCAGTCTTATGACTGTGACGTCATCCTGTCTCTATAACAGGATCAACACTTTTGTTCTAACGCCCACATGAAGCCGCCATTTTGAGTGAAACTAGGACCCATATTCTGCCACGTTGGCACCTGTCATCACTCCTAAACACATTAAATACAGCTCTTATATCCGCTTTGATAACATGTACAGACATTTTTATTATTTAAATACATAAATTTAACATTTCATATAACCGTCACGTGTTGCATCATCTTTCTGACTGATCTGTAATTCATTTATAAACTCATTTATCACAAAGAAATCTTAATAAATAATAAAAACACTTTAAATAGATGTTAAAACGTCTTTAACGGGAGGGACTACTTTAACCGGTGACTGTTTTATGAGGTAGAGTCTGGCGGATGTGGCGAAAGTAGGCCGCGCGGAAACTGTCATCGACAGAATAATAATATAAATGTACTCACGACATGTTTGCTGAATGAAGAGAGACTCAGTGCACTAAGAGGATGCACTGTTAGGTTGGCTGCTAGGTCGCTGCACACTTTTACACTGCCATGTCGGCCGAAGGATCGATGTTCAACGAGCTTCACTGTTTGGTCCTGAGGAGGGAAGATGGCGCGTCGTCTTCACGCGCGAGGCTGATATAGAGCTTCACCAGGGAGGCGGAGGTATCCTTCCGCGGAGACAGCAGGATCACTCCGCGGCTGTTTTGTTTTCCACATGTCATAAATCTGTAAACAACTCCACGACTCTTAAATAAACAAAACACTTTAATTCTGGAGGTGATTTTTATTAGATTTATTATTTCG
This sequence comes from Notolabrus celidotus, assembly GCF_009762535.1. Classification (NCBI taxonomy): domain Eukaryota; kingdom Metazoa; phylum Chordata; class Actinopteri; order Labriformes; family Labridae; genus Notolabrus; species Notolabrus celidotus. The sequence continues at coordinate 28,245 of NW_023260134.1, forward strand.
GTGTTAATAACTTCACTGATTTAAAATGTGTATTAAAATGTGGCTGTAAATAAGGGATCTATTTTCCACAGTCTCACACCCACAGACCAGACCATAATAAAGACACAGACACGATTAACAAACACTACAGTGTGATTTATTTTACTTTATTCTATTTTATTTTAATATTATTTTGTTTTTCTCTAATGTATCTTTTTTTTTATTGTAATTATTCAATTTTACTAAGCTAAATGTTTATTTAAAAAATAAATAAAAAAATAAAGTGTGATTTATTTTACTTAATTCTATCTTATTCTACTCTATTTTGTTTTAATATCTTAATGTTTTGCTGGTATTTGTATTTTTATTTCATTTATTTTATTGTAATTATTTAATGTAATTGTTTCTGATTTTGTATTATTGTTTCAGTTGCCATGGTTTTATTTTTTAAGTATTTTATTTAACTTTTCTTTCTACTTATATTGATTGCTGTTGTTGGATTATTGCTTGAATGTATGAAAGGTGATATTTCTAATTTTATTTATAATTTGTGGTCTTAATATCTTAGTAAATAAGGGATCTATTTGCCACAGTCTCACACCCACAGACCAGGCTATCATAATAAAGCCACAGACACGATAAACAACTGATTTTAATCAAGTAAATTTAGAATATTGTGTTAATAATAATGTTATTTTAGAATATTTTTTATTCATTTTACTTTCTATCTTATTATATTGTAATTTGTTTTAATAGTATTTTGCTTTTCTGGTATTTATTTTATTGTAATAATTTATCTAATTGTTTCTGATTTTATTTTATTGATTTAATCACCATGATTCTATTTTTAAAGTATTTAATATCACTTTCCTTTCTACTTTCCTGATTGTTGTTGTATATTGCTTGAATGTATGAAATGTAATATATAAATAAAAATAACTTATTATAATGAGACAGTTTGTTTATTTGCCCCCGAATAGGAAGTTCAATTCTCATGGTAAAGGTTCAAAGACAAAACAGACTCTCTCATAATAACCCAGTGCTTATAAAACTCAATGTTTATTAAAGAACATGAAGGCATTTAATAGTTTAGTGAAAATTATAACATCAAAAATTAACCAGAGCCAAAAGTTCTTTCATTTAGTTTTTATGTTTATTAAAATATACATGATAAATAAGGCATGATATAAAAAAATCCATCTGAGACAAACACTCACTCACACAGACTCAAACACTGAGAGTTCTTTCAGCTGAAATAAAATATATCTGATAAATGAAGCTGAAACACGACCTGCAGGTTACACCATCCTTACACACACACACACGCACACACACACACACACACACTCAAAGTTGTCCTTCCTTCAGCTGAACATCTCCCACATCCGGTTCAGGTGATCCAGTTCACTCTGCAGGTTTCTAACGAGCAGACCAAGCCTCCCACAGAACTTGCTCCTGGTCGACTTCTTGAGCTTCTGCTCGTTCTTCTCTGAGAAATACTGATCCATGTCATTTATAAAAGCCTGAAGTAGTCTCTCAGATGCCACCCCGTCTGTGTGAGATCCCTTCCTGCCTTCGGTTATCCTGAACACGCACTGGGACAGGTTCGCGATCTTGACTGCATCATGTGGGGCCCCCGCTCGCTGTAACCGGGGGATGTCGTGTCGCCGCAGCTCGTTCATCCCAGAGAGGATAAACTCCAGACATTGTTCCAGGTCAACAACGTTTGATCTATATCCATAAATCAGTTTATCCACCATCGTCCTGTTAACCACCTTCTTGCCAGCTTTGTAATTGTGATTGTGAATCCCTCCGGCAGATGCCATCATGCCGGCGCCGACGGCTGTCGCGATCAGCGAGGCCCCGAGGGTCGCAGGCGCCAGGGCGATCCCCACCACCGCAGTCACCCCTCCCACAGCGCCCGTGGTTCCTCCTGCTATGCCCATGGTTTTAGCCTTCTTGTGCACCTTGTCCAGGCTTTCACAGAGGGTGGTAATCTCTGCGATGGTGTCCCGCAGAGTCTCGTTGCGTTTCATGAGGAGGAGGTTGTAGAGGCGCAGGGCCTTTCGCACGTTCATGGCTCTGTCATTAAATGATCTGCAAAGACAGAGACGGACAGAATCTGATGAAAACCTGCAGCGGGGTCCAGATCAGGCCTGTCGAGCATTTAATATCTGATCCTATTGAAACAGGAAACAAACCAGAGAAGTCTAAATGTGTTGTTACCTGATCTCCTCGTAGATGCTGAGGCCGTACAGCGATGGAGCCATGCAGTCAGACTCTGTTGGGACAAAGAGAAGGATTAAATACTGCACACCTGAGCGTTCTCTTTGCTTCTGCTGACAGGAGCATGCTGCTGTGACCCCGTTAATAAAGGATGTGTAATGCTTCTGTTGTATTCAAAGAAAATGATGAAATATAAAGTGTTGTACTCACTGGACATCCGCTTCAACCACCTCAGCATCATGTTAATGTCCTGCAGAGAAAGGTACATTTTTAGATTGAAATCTCAGAGACTTCACTTTGTTTTATTACAGAAACTTAAAGCTGGAAGATGATAAATCAAAGTTTATGTGAAGCTGAAGGAGGAGAGGGAGTGATGTAGTCAGAGGAAGTAAAGTTCTCTCACCTCTGGGTCCTCTGAGGTCAGCGGGTAAAGAGTGTAGAAGCTGCCGTGCGTGGAGCTCATCGTTGACCTACTCTGGGTCTGTTCATGTTTCACATACGAACAAAGTCAGTGTGTGTGTGTGTGTGTGTGTGTGTGTGTGTGTGTGTATATTTTACTGTGTATTACTCTCTTACCAAACTGAGGTTATCCTCTGGCAGAACATCCAGGTAGGGTCGATATTCTATGGCACTGTAAATGCTCTCTGAGAGCGTCCCGACTGAAGGTGGAGGTGGCGGAGAGAAAGAAGGTGGAGGATGTCTCATCTGGACAAAGATTCAAAAATGTACAAAATACTGAACGCCATTTATTCGCCCTAAAGTGGACGTAAACTTTGTGAATCAACTGGCAACGTGAGGCCTTAAAATATGAAGCCCATGCAGAGGTGTTATAAACTGCAGTTCCTCCAGCGTCCACTAGAGGCTGGCTGCAGAAACACAGGAAACCACATACACACCCATTCAAAGAGAGGATCTTTACAGCAGGAATAAACATGTTTACAGTCTGGTTCAAAACATGAGTGAAGAGTTTATTTCTCTATTTATTATAATTTATTATAACTTGTTATTTTTTTAAGATTTTCAGATTAAGAGTTTTGCCCAAATAAGGTCGTGGCTGATTTGATTGACAGGCAGGGAGGCTAAAGGCCCCGCCTCTTGACCTCACACAACCTAAGTTGAGCATTTCCAGGACCCAGGCTTCAGAAACAGATGGATGACATCATGGAGTCTATGTCCATTTATCATGCAGTCTATGGTGGGACTGACTCTCTTTGGGGTCAGCCTCAAGTGGCCACTCAGAGAACTGCAGTTTTGGTCCCTTCCTTGTTACATTCCTCAGCTCTGGGGATGCTCAGGTATCTGGTATTTGCACCTTTTGTTGTTGTTTTGGCGTCTCTCCAAGAAGAGTTAATCATGTGTTGTTGTTGGAGGATCTCTTACCTGGTGGGGCGAGGATTCATACTCTGAGGTGGAATGCCTGAGCCGGGGCGGAACTACCGGTCTTTCTGTGTCCTGGAAATGAAAGACTGTCACTTTGTGGTCGCATGACACATTTAAAACACTAAACATTGATGCTGTTCCAACATCCACATCCAGAGAGAGAATGCAGAGAGTTGAGTTTCTCTCACTCCTCTGTTCCCCTGGGTCACAGTAAGAACACCCTCCAGCATGCACAGCTTTAAGTTTGTGAGTTACCGTTGAATCGTTGGCTTCACTGAGACTCCCGTCTTCTTCAGAGGGAGCCGGGGAGGCTGACGTTTGGCTCATGGAGCTATGGGACCATCTGGATCCCGGAGCCTCATCGCGGATGCTCTATCAGAAGAAATGTCAACAAATGTCAACCTGGTTCTTCAGACTCAGCAGAAGGTGAATCAACAGGTGAGTTCTTACCTCCAGATGGAGCTTCGTTTTACAAGGTAGCGTGTCGTAATAGATGGAGGGAAGAGGGGGGCGTTCAGGTCGCGGTCGAAGAGACGGTGGTCTTTTCTCTGTACCGTTAGCTTGAAGCTAACAGAAAAAAACAAACACAGAAACAAACTTTGAGTTTCTCTGAGTTCAGAAAAATCACATACCCAGTCTTTAAACTCAAACCTTCAAAGATAAAGAAGAGCATTCTGGTCACTGATGGTCTGATTCATGATGGCTAAAAGAACCCTCACAGGAGCTTTAAGGAGTCCTCTGGAGATCCACCTGGGACCAGCAACTCTAAGGGCTCAACATTTAACCCAGATCTACGTCAGCTGACTGAAATAAGCCTGGTTTCAACGTCTGCATTGACTCTAAGCTGCAGTTGCTGGAGTTGCAGCTGATAAATGTTGAGCCGCTGTTGCTCATTCTGCAGTTATTTCATCATTCTGTGATACAGGAAGTGTCTGCTACACCGAGGACCAATCACACGGCTTACAGTCTGCGTTTCATGTCAGGCTGCGTTGGTTTCAAACTGCACCATGAACACATTTCCTCTCTGGCTCCTCAGTGCTCATTTAAAACATAATTTACCTCCACGGTCGTCTCTGTCTTTATGTCCTCATCAGGACTCCTTCCTGTGAGTTCACTTGAGGTCAAATAGATGCTGGAAGCTCTTGGAGGAGGAGGACGGACGGGACGAAGCTTCCTGCAGTCAGCGTAGGATTCAGTGAGCGGGGAACTCTGAAGACAGACAACATGAGACGTGTTATCATGAGTTTATCTGAGGAACAAACATCACAGAGAGTTTAGAGTGCTGCTCACCTCTCCACTGCTTGTTGAGTTACTGGTTGCGTTGCTTGTTGCGTTGCTTGTTGCGTTGCTGGTTGAGTCTTCAGAGTCAGTTGCCGTGTCGTTACCCTGATCCTTAGGTGTTTTTTTTAAAGTCCGGGGACGCGGGACAGGCTTCCTAATGACCTCTAACTGACTTCCATCTGAGACAGCAGGCTGAGAGAAAAAACATCCACAACAAGTGTTTCAACTTTTACAATCACTGATGAGATCTGTTATCTAACATGTTACATAACAGCAGAGAGGTAACCAGGAGAGAGAGCCCTCACGTCAGTCTGAATGTCTGCAGGTGATATCATCATGAACAATTAAAAAACAGCAACCCTGTCATTACCTTCGAAGCATCGGCGCCCTCCCAGGTCATCTGTGGATCCTCAGAGGAGGAGGCGACGGCGGTCTTCAGTGGCCAGTTCTTCCTGGGGGGTTTGGGCGGCTGTGAGGTTAAACAGGGACAAACAGTCACTCACAGATATCAGAGTTTAAGGATGAGAGTGACGGCAGAAACACGAGCTGAGGATTTAAGATTCTGCATGTGCACTGTGTCTGATCATTGACTCAAAGCCCTCAGACACATCTGATTTGATGATTTATAAAAGTTTGTTGACGTCACAGGATTCAGTTTTGCAGGACTCTTCAGTTTAAATCAAAGTTTGCATGATCAGGAGTGTTAGTGGTGACGCTGCAAGCTTTCTGCTGACTCAGTAAAGTCAACATGTTTGTGCATTTTGTGTTGGTTAAATATCACGTCTGTCTGTGCAGAAGAAGTCCAGAATCACCTTCCTGTTATCTTATCAGCACTTTGTGTCTGCGCTCACAGAACAGGGGTGGGGTTAGGGTTAGGGGTAAGGGATCCCGATCCAATGCACTGTCCATCACAGCTCTCCACCAGGGTTAGGGTCTACCTCTCATTGAGGCCTTGGGGATGGAGTGTGCCCAGTCTGGCGGTCCAGAGGCGTTCCGCCCTCCCACCACCAGGGTGTGACTCTCCCTCCCCCTCAAAACATTGTACCTGTGCTGGGTAAACCTCACCAGGATTGTGTTCCAAAAGCATGAGAGGCAAAGAGCTCCCGTCACAGATAGCATGTCGACCTTTTAGAAACATGATGCTAAGCTAGCTCATTTCACAGCTAATCAAGTCTTCTTTGGCACAGACCGGTGAGCCAGCAGCTGAAGTATTTGAAAGCTTCGGTGTTTGACTACCCCTCCCTGTTCTTCAGCACCACCCTCCCCTCCACATCCAGAGAACCAGAACTGTGACGGTCTAATACTCAAACAGATCCAGGTCTGAACAGAGTCTGAGATCTGGTTTATACAGGAAGCTGTTTGAGCAGAGGGATTAAAGATAAATACTCTGAGCTACCGTGTTCACATGTTCCCGACAGTATGTGTTGTGTAACAGGGTTTGTGTTATCTTACAGGTGATTGATTGAAGAAGGTTCCCGCTCTGGTCTGATTGATAATGTAGTTTAATAAAGTCTTCAAGCAACAACATGACTGTCTTTATCTCTACCTCACATGAGGAGGAACATGCACACTGAATAACTCCAACACTTAGGGATTACTTTCTGAAACATTCAACAGAAGAAGAAGAAGATTCATACCGTCATGTCGTCCTCTGGTTATAAATCCAGTGTCAGAGAGTCTCTCCCATGCGTCTGAATACCTGAAGCCTCGTCAGGCCACGGATGTCATCTCTGCTCTCTGCTCTCTCTCCGTCATCCAGCGAGGAGAAGAAGAAGAAGAAGACGTGTGGGTGTGTATCCTCGTTTCTGCAGGAATTCAACACACACACACGAACAAGTCTGAAGACGGCTTAAATCTGTCACCTCTGTCTCTCTGTCATCCTCAAACACAAACGTCCGTTAAGACGACATCACACTGACGGATCTCACTTCCTCAACACTGACCTGAAGAACACGCCTGTGACAGAATCTAATCTTTAAAGTTGATTTTCTTACCTTATAGGGAGCAGCTTCTCCTGTCAACAACAACCTGAGTCTGATTGTTGAAGTTGATGCAGGGTGTGTGTGTGTGTGATAGAGAGAATTGTATGTATGAATGTCAGACTTAATGTCAGGGTGTTTGTGTTTATGATCCCTAACTTGCCCAACAGGACAGGTGAGTGTGTGTTCTGTAATGAGCTCTGAGACTGCTTTCATGCTGAGTCATGGTTCTGAGTCAGAAAGCTGAACTTGATGGACGCCGGAGTGAGATCTGGAGTTCCTCTTTAATCATTCTTAATTGTGAGTTATGATAATTGCTTGGGAAAGTGACCATGACATACTTCTTCTGATCTTCAAAGAAAAGTTTGACATCACTTTGAAGCAGCTGTCCTTGAGTTGTATGAAACACTAACTCCACAGAACACAAAGAACTGACCTGCTTTATAACTCACCCATCAGGTCTGTGAGTGTGTTTGTTGTTCATTGTCTTCTGCACAAGAAAGGCGGCAAAAGGTTCCTGAATACGGTGATGACAGGTACGTCCTGCGCCTCTGTCAGCACCTCGCTTTGACTCTGTGTGCATGTTGGTGTGTTTCAGGGCGTGGCGATCTGTCCTGAGCTGCAGACCCTCACAGGTGTGATTGGGGGGAAGTGATGGGGTACCTGCTTCCTCTCAGGTGCTGAGGATTTCTGATGCAACAGAAAGAAATAACATTATCATTAAGTTAAGCTGCATGTATCATTACAATGTGCATTACCAGAGGTTTTTAAATGTGGAAAAACAAACACAAGTATGCAAGAACTACCACGATCAATTCCTCCTGAATCATCATCATCATTATTTATGACTCTATGAAACTTTTTCCTGCGAGCAAATTCAGCTTTAGCTCCAGTTAGAGATGAATTCTTCATTATTAATCAGGTCAAACTAGATCAGCTTGTAGCACATCTGCACATTAGCACATCTCCATTTGCACATGGTAGCAGTAGCTCGCTCCTGTAGCTGCCAGAAGATGCCTCAGTGGATTTTAAAGCATCTTCCAGCAGCTGATAGTTTTGCTGCAGGGAGCTACTGCTACCACTGAGCCAGCCCTCTACTTCTGCTAGCAGGAGTTAGCATGAGAAACACATTGGATGACTGACACAGCTCACTTTAAAGCTGACATGTTATGAACCTGGCTCTTCATCCTCCTCATCCTCCTAACTTATTTGTGTGTACTGACAAATATCTAAAAGCCACTACGCCTTGCACTCCTGCGACATCTTACAAATGTGTTCCTTCCCTGTGTTTGGACAGCATTTAGTTTAGCTGCTCCTTTTGCTTGGAATAAACTCCAGAAGAACTTTAAACTGTCTGATTTTATTTCACTTCCTTTGTCTCCATCTTCAAAGACACATCACAGAACAGCGCCTGTGTTTTTAAAGAATGCTGTTTGGCACTTTATTTGCAAACTAGTTGCACTTTTAAATGATTGATTGTTTCTACACACTGTCTGTATTTATGATCCATTCTATTGAACTGTACTATTTATCTTGATGTGTGCTGCTGACCTCTTGGCCAGGTCGCCCTTTAAAAGAGGTTTTGATCTCAATGGGTTCTCATCTGGTTAAATAAATAAATACAATTATCTTCATTAGTTTCCATGTTTGGTGTCAAAATGTCTCCACCATGCTCACATTTAGAATACTCATTACTACAATTCAGTTATCAACATTTCAATTAAATCAATTCAAAGGTTTTTATTGTCAATTTCACTGAATATGAGAGGACATACAGGAAAATCAAGATGCTGTTTCCCTCTTCCAACTCCTAAATAGATAAATGTAAATATAAAATACATTAGAATACAGTAAGAAACATCCTTTGTACACAGAGCAGGTAGTGCAGTGTGGTGACAACTTAAAATGGACATGTAAATGGATGATATACATCATGCACTCTTCCTCTTTTATTATTGTTATAAAGTTCATAGTTAGCTGATAGTATTTACATACTGATGTTAAACCTCACTGTAACTATATTCTGTTCTGTGCAATAACATGCAAAATCCCTTCATCCCCAGTGCTTTTGTACATAGCAAACTGTTACTATTCTGCCTTTCTGTATATACTTATTATTAATCCAAATTATATTATTTCATTTGTATTTATATCTTATTTTATTCCTTCTTTCTATTCATATTTTGACTTGTTCAAACTGTGTATAAGAGCATTCTGTAATAACTGGAGTATTTCTGATTCTGTCAGTGAATAAACCTGACTGTTTTATTATTGAGAGTTTTTCTCCCAGAGACTGAGAGGACTGAATAAACACACAGAGCTAACATCCCTCTCTGCAGAGCTCTGTGTTGTTGTTTCAGTTTGATAAGAAGCTGCTGATAAATGAAGGTTTTGTTCTGTTAACCTTTAAATCTTAAATAAACTCTCTGACTCACTTTCTGCTTTTCAATCATTTCACTCCCTCAGTGAAACTCGTGACTGCGTGCGCAGGTCTGCAAAGCTACATGACAGCCACTCCTCTCAGCCAATCAGAGCGCGTCCCTGATTACTCTCCTCCAATCAGAGAGTCGCATCCCGGGGGAAACCGAGTAAAGGCGGAAAGCCCCGAAGCTGCAGGTTCTTCGGTTCTTCCTCAGACTGCTGGTCTACACGGAGCTCTGAGACCAGGAGGAGGACTCACAGGACCAGATCACAAACAGGACTAACTCAGAGTCTGATTCTACTCTCTAAGGGGGACCAGACCACAAACAGGACTAACTCAGAGTCTGATTCTACTCTCTAAGGGGGACCAGACCACAAACAGGACTAACTCAGAGTCTGGTTTAACTCTCTGAGGGGGGACTCACAGGACCAGACCACAAACAGGACTAACTCAGAGTCTGATCTTACTCTCTAAGGGGGGACATGAAGAGTCTGGAGACTCTGTGGGTCCTCGCGGTGCTGCTGGTCACACACAGCGTGGCCATCATCAGGTAAACAGCTGTTTGTTAGTCAGGTGATTCATTAACAACACGCGCGTGTCACAGTGATGTCATTCAGCATCACCTGAGCTCACCTGCAGGTGTGTTAGTGCGCGTGCAGTCAGGTTAACCTCCATGTTCCCTGCTCCTGATAATAAGCCCCACGTGCTCCTGATGAAGTCCTCAGTGTGCAGCTCTGAACCTGCAGACTCTGTTAGTGTTCACACCTCACTTTACAAACACTCTCATGCTTCCTGTCTCAACCAGGAACAGGAAGCTGGGTCCACTTCTTGTGATTTAAGAAACTTGGAGTTAAAGTTTAATAGTTGAGTTGAGTATAGAGGAGTCCTGTTTAAAGTGCAGAAGTGAAGTTACTGCAGGGTGAAGTGAAATGAGTCCTGGTGGGGAGGATGTTTCAGAGCTCAGAGGACAAGTTGTTCTTTTAGAAAAACAAACAGAAGAAGTGAAAGATAAGAAAACAAACTGAAGAGCTGCAGGGAGAGGGAGGAGGAGTGATTTATGAACTCAACATTTCTAAAATATTATTCATTATTTAAAAGCTGACTCTGCAGAGTTACTCCCTCTCACTTTAAACCATGACTAAGATTTTAAGGTTACCCTGAAGATCACTGTATGAACATTATGTGACATTATTGCAGTGAAGTTATGCACACACTGAAAATCAGTGATGGTAAATGATCAGATGTGACCTTTCTGCAGTTTGAAACTTTGATCAGCTGCTTTAAAGTGACTCAGTCTGACTTCAGGAGGACAGGATGCAGAAAGGTCAAGGGACAGTTTCATAAAGAGACCTCTCTCTCTGTGTGTGTGTGTGTGTGTGTGTGTGTGTGTGTGTGTGTGTGTGTTCTTGTTTGTGTGCTTGTTTGTCTTCATGTTTTTGTGTGTTTGTGTTCTTTGACATTTGGATCAATAACTCTTTTCAGAGTCCCGCTCCATAAAACCAGAAGCATGCGTCGTCTGATGAGTGACAGTGGGCGGTCTCTGGAGGAGCTCAGAGGTTTATCCAGGACCTCAGGAGGAGCAGCGAGCGGCCTGCCCACCCCCCAGGTGCCCGTAGAGAGGCTGACCAACTTCATGGACGTATGTTTACCTTCTTGTTTACCTTCATGTTTACCTTCATGTTTACCTTCATGTTTACCTTCTTGTTTACCTTCATGTTTACCTTCTTGTTTACCTTCATGTTTACCTTCTTGTTTACCTTCTTGTTTACCTTCATGTTTACCTTCTTGTTTACCTTCATGTTTACCTTCTTGTTTACCTTCATGTTTACCTTCTTGTTTACCTTCATGTTTACCTTCATGTTTACCTTCATGTTTACCTTCATGTTTACCTTCTTGTTTACCTTCATGTTTACCTTCTTGTTTACCTTCATGTTTACCTTCTTGTTTACCTTCATGTTTACCTTCATGTTTACCTTCTTGTTTACCTTCATGTTTACCTTCATGTTTACCTTCTTGTTTACCTTCATGTTTACCTTCTTGTTTACCTTCTTGTTTACCTTCATCACGTGTTGAACAGATTTCATGATTGTGTTTTCAGAAGTTTAGGATCACTAATGAGGGGATTATCTTTCTAGAAGCTTCTGCAAACGTTTATACTTTAAGTTAAATATTCTAATATACCTATGGTCATGGTCCTGGTCCTGATCCTGATCCAGTCTGGTGTCTGGTCTCTGTCCTCAGGCTCAGTACTACGGGGTCATCAGCATCGGGACGCCTCCTCAGGACTTCACCGTGTTGTTCGACACCGGCTCTTCCAACCTCTGGGTCCCCTCCATCCACTGCTCCTTCTTCGACGTGGCGTGCTGTGAGTCTGCAGAACACATGAGACTCTGAGAGTCTGAGCTCACAGGAAGGAGACGTGTTACTTCTCTTTTGACTCCTCTGAGTGTTCAACGTTTATTTAAAGGGTCATGTTTTTCCACACGAGTCTCTCTCCCTGAACAACACAGATAAACGTGGTCACATCACGATGAGCTGGATGTGGGACACGAGTTCCACAAAGAGGAATCTGTGTGACCATTAAAGAGGATGTAAAACTTTGACCTTCACTGTGACTGAACTTTCTCTGAAGGCGTCCCACTGAGGATGTGAAAGCTTCAGTTGTTTCCTGCTCTAAATAAAAGCCTCCTGCCGTCTCTCCTCAGGGCTTCATCACCGCTACAACTCCAAGAAGTCCAGCTCGTACGTTCAGAACGGCACCGTGTTCTCCATCCGGTACGGCCGAGGCAGCCTGTCCGGCTTCATCAGCGAGGACACGGTCACAGTGAGTCCTCCTCACATTCCTCCTCGCCCTCACTCGCCCCTTTGTTCGGCTGCATTCCTCAGATTTCGGCGGTCACACCATGTTTATTATTCCATTAAAAACAAACTGTTACCGGTCTGTTCTCCCCTCCTGCTCGTGTCCCCGCAGGTTGCAGGTCTGCCCATCCCGAAGCAGCAGTTTGGTGAAGCCATCAAACAGCCGGGCATCACGTTTGCCGTGGCGCGGTTCGATGGCGTCCTGGGGATGGGGTACCCGGCTATATCGGTCGCAGGCGTCACCCCGGTGTTCGACACCGCCATGGCCGCCAAGCTGCTGCCACAGAACATCTTCTCTTTCTACATCAGCAGGTCAGTGTCTCAGACCCAACATCAAGACCGGATCAGATCCAGTCCCATCTTACAGACAGGACTCAGTCTGATCTCATCTTAATCCACCATGAGCAGAGCACTTTGCAGCATTTAGCAAGTTACAGTGGCAAGGACAAACTTCCTTTAACAGGCAGAAACCTCCAGCAGGACCAGACTCATGTTAGACACACATCTGCTGAGACCGTGTTGGAGAGAGGGATAGAGGGAGATGAAGAGAGAGAGAGATGATGGAGGGTTAAAGGAGGTAAGGAGAGAGGAAAGGAGGGTGAGGGAAAGGAGGATGAGTTAAAGGAGGTAAGGAGATAGGAGGAGGTTGAGGCAAAGGAGGAAAGGAAAGAGGAAGGGAGGAGGAGTTAAAGGAGATGGGAGAGGAGGATGTGATGAAGGAGGTAAGGAGAGGAGGGTGAGGCAAAGGAGGTAAGGAGAGAGGAAAGGAGGATGAGTTAAAGGAGGTAAGGAGATAGGAAAGGAGGGTGAGGCAAAGGAGGGAAGGAGAGAGTGAAGGAGGATGAATTAAAGGAGAGAGGAAAGGAGGATGTGTTAAAGGAGGTAAGGAGGTAGGAGAGGAGGGTGAGGCAAAGGAGGTAAGGAGAGAGGAAAGGAGGATGAGTTAAAGGAGGGAAGGAGAGGGGAAGGGAGGAGGAGTTAAAGGAGAGAGGAAAAGAGGATGTGTTTAAGGAGATAGGAGAGGAGGGTGAGGCAAAGGAGGGAAGGAGAGAGGAAGGGAGGAGGAGTTAAAGGAGGTAAGGAGAAAGGAGAGGAGGGTAGGGATAGAGGGAGATGAGGAGAGAGAGAGAGATGATAGTGGGGAGACGGATAGTAGTAGTTGTAGCAGCTGGAGTCTGGACCACGTCCACAGCAGCAGAGATCCAGAGGAACCTACGAGACAAGGGAGCTCAGGGACTCCAGAAAGGTCTATGGTTAGTAACTTTAATGGGACAGGAAGAGTTAAAGTGAGAGACAGGCAGAGAGAGGAGAGAGAGGGAAAGACAGGATCCCAGTGTGTCAGTCTAAGCCTATAGCAGCAGAACTAAGACCTGGTCCAAGCCTGATCCAGCAGTCTAACTATAAGCTTTATCAAAAAGGAAAGTTTGAAGCCTACTCTTAAAAGTAGAGAGGGGGTCTGCCTCCCGGACCCTGACTGGTAGATGATTCCAAAGGAGAGGGGCCTGATAACTGAAGGTTTAGAAACAGAGGGAGGTGAGATGTTCAGACTCTGCTCCTCCTGATTCTCAGAGACCCGTCAGCAGCCGTCGGAGGAGAGCTGATGCTGGGAGGGACGGATCCTCAGTACTACACCGGAGACCTTCACTACGTCAACGTCACACGGAAGGCATACTGGCAGATCGAGGTGAACGGGTGAGAGAGAAGCTTAGACTGGAGAACTTTCTGCTCCTTTAATTTCAGTTTAATGTGTTCCTGTACCTGCTGACTGAGACTGGTCCTTCCTCTCCTCTCTGGTCCTCCCTCTCCTCTCTGGTCCTCCCTCTCCTCTCTGGTCCTCCCTCTCCTCTCTGGTCCTCCCTCTCCTCTCTGGTCCTCCCTCTCCTCTCTTCTCCTCCCTGCAGAGTGGAAGTTGGAAACCAGCTGACTCTCTGTAAAGCGGGCTGCCAGGCGATCGTCGACACGGGGACGTCCCTGATGGTCGGGCCTGTGGAGGAAATCAGAGCGCTGCACAAAGCCATCGGAGCTCTGCCGCTGCTGATGGGAGAGGTAGGGAGGGGATGACGTGACTGCAGGGAGAGGAGACAGAAACATCAGTCCTAGTTATATCTGACATTTTTAACACGTTGTCTTCTGAAGTAAAGGAAGTAAAAAAAACAGTAACAGATAAGTTGAAGTTAAAGATGGATGTCTGCAGCCTCTGATGTTAGCTTCACTTCTTCAGGGATCTGGATCTTTGAGCTCCTGCACGTCTGATGGAGCTGCATGCTGAGCTGATCTAAACTCTTGATCTGTTTAATTTAAAGTTTAATAAAACTAAGATCTAAAGAGTCACATCGAGGAGACTCGTGCTGATGAATCCTGCAGCAAGAAGGTTTTTGATTTTGATCTTTCACCCTCTCCTCTTCTCCTCCTTTCAGTATCTGATCGAGTGCAAGAAGATCCCGTCGCTCCCCGTCATCTCCTTCAACATCGGGGGAAAGCTGTTCAACCTGACCGGAGAGGACTATGTGATGAAGGTACCCGGGTCACTGAGATCTTCAGGATCACTCTGTGATTAGTGTCAGTGTTGTGGTTTCATCCTCCGTCCCGTCAGACGACTCTCTCTAAAGCAGATGTTTTCTTTCCTCCCAGGAGTCTCAGATGGGAACGTCGATCTGCCTCTCGGGCTTCATGGCGATGGACATCCCGCCTCCTGCAGGACCGCTGTGGATCCTGGGAGACGTGTTCATCGGGAAGTACTACACTGTGTTCGACAGGAGCGCTGACCGCGTGGGGTTCGCCCCCGCCAAGTAACTCACCATCGACTCTCCTCTGCAGCACACCTTCACATTCCATCATTAAAGCATTTGATGCTCTGTCACTTAATGCCTCACACACGCACACACACGCACACACACATTAATGACTCGCTTCCTGCCACTGATCAAAGACACCGACTCACTCGGTTTCCTCTTCACTCTCACACCTTCCATTTAGTTTTTTATTTACCAGCTTCAGATCAAACACGCTCCACGGTCTCATCACAGGAACTGTTTTTCTATTCTTGTATCTCAGGATGTTTCTTTTTAAAAAGTCTGAATTTTAAAACCAAATAAAACTTTAAACAAATCCTCAAACTTGATCTTTTCATTTTCTAACTTCTGAATGTTTGAAAAATACAAAGACAGGAAGTGAAAATCTGGAGGACGTGTTCAGAATTAAAACATGAGGAGATATTTCACACTTATGAAATGTTACAGGACTCTCACCGCCTCTTAGATCTTTACAGTTTAACCTCCTGAAGGGTCTTTAAATAGTTGATTTGTCTGATTATAATCTAACCTACAGTCTGCTTAAACTTTGAGTCTTGGTGGATCTGGTCCACAGGATGCTGGATCAGGTGTTGCTGGATTTCTGGTTACTGAAAGCAGAAGTAAACAACGTCCAAGCTGACAGAGAAACTGCTTCTTCATCACTGATGATTTAAAAAGTGAAGAAGTGGTTTATATGGAGTTTAATAATTATTTTATAACACCTAAAAACTGAGCATCCCCATCATATACAGAAGAAAGAAGAGGAACGTTAGCGTGGTGCATTGTGGGTAACCGTACATGAGGGGAACTGGTTCCTGAATCATCATCATCAGAGGAGTTTTTCTCTTGTTCACATCCCACATACTGAATTTAGGTCAGTCAGTACGTACTGCTGGTATAGGTTTCAAACACAGCCTCTGTTTACTTCTGCTTTCCAAAACCAGAAATCCAGAGACTCCTGACCCAGATCCTGCAGACCAGATCCAACAGAGCAGTCAGACTACAGCTGGCGGTTTCAAAAGCGGCCTCAGTCTTTAGAAGAATATGAGAGGCTTAGATTTACATCATCTCTGTTTTCACTTCCTGTTAAAGTGATGGGCGGTCAGTTTCAGGTTGGGTATTTATAAACCTGTGTGCTGCTTTGTGTGTGAAGTTAAAGGAGAGATGCTGCTGTTCGTGCTTCATCTTTAAAAAGGGACTTCTGTTAGGTAAGCTTGATCTCTAAATGTCCCATATGTACCATCCTGTCTTTTCTCTCTCTCGAGTATCTGTTCGTTATAAACCCGGCCTCAGTTTAAAATCAACACTAGTGGGGCGCTGGTGTCCCAGTGGTCTAAGCGCCCCACATACAGAGGCCACAGTCCTCGTCACAGAGGTCGCCGGTTGGACTCCTGGCCTCCGTGTCCTGCATGTCTTCCCCCGGCTCTCTCCTCCCCACATTCCCTCTCTTCAGCTGTCCTATCAATAAAGGCAATAAAGGCCCAAAATCTAAGTTCTAAATGAACACCAGAGACCTGCAGAGTATTCTTTGACTTTTATTGAATTATACAAAGTGTGGCGCCGTTCAACTCCAGAGCTGAACAAATTAAAAGAAGCTGGGGAAATATACGCAGCATGCAGCGCAGCATGAGGCCGACCCTCTCCACAAGGTCGAGGTAGAGATCTACTTCCTGTTTCACAAACGTTACAAAAGTAGTACATCGAGTTCCTCCTATTAAGTCCCTATTATAGAGTCCCTCCCGTCAAGTCCCTCCTATAGAGTCCCCCCTATAGAGTCCCTCCTATAGAGTCCCTCCTATAGAGTCCCTCCCGTCGAGTCCCTCCCGTCGAGTCCCTCCCGTCAAGTCCCTCCTATAGAGTCCCTCCCGTCGAGTCCCTCCTATAGAGTCCCTCCTATAGAGTCCCTCCCGTCGAGTCCCTCCCGTCGAGTCCCTCCTATAGAGTCCCTCCCATACCCGTCTAGTCCCTCCCGTTTAGTCCCTCCTATAGAGTCCCTCCTGTCAAATCCCTCCCATCAAGTCCCTCCTATAGAGTCCCTCCCGTCCCATAGAGTCCCTCCCGTCGAGTCCCCCCTATAGAGTCCCTCCCGTCTAGTCCCTCCCGTCGAGTCCCCCCTATAGAGTCCCTCCCGTCTAGTCCCTCCCGTCGAGTCCCTCCCGTTGAGTCCCTCCTATAGAGTCCCTCCCGTCTAGTCCCTCCCGTCGAGTCCCTCCTATAGAGTCCCTCCTATAGAGTCCCTCCCGTCGAGTCCCTCCCGTCGAGTCCCCCCCGTCGAGTCCCTCCCGTCGAGTCCCTCCCGTCAAGTCCCTCCTGTCGAGTCCCCCCTATAGAGTCCCTCCTATAGAGTCCCTCCCGTCGAGTCCCCCCCCGTCGAGTCCCTCCCGTAGAGTCCCTCCTGTCGAGTCCCCCCCGTCGAGTCCCCCCCGTCGAGTCCCTCCCATAGAGTCCCTCCTATAGAGTCCCTCCCGTCAAGTCCCTCCCATAGAGTCCCTCCCGTCAAGTCCCTCCCATAGAGTCCCTACTATAGAGTCCCTCCTGTCGAGTCCCCCCCGTCGAGTCCCCCCTATAGAGTCCCTCCTATAGAGTCCCTCCCGTCTAGTCCCTCCCATAGAGTCCCTCCTTTGGGTCCAGCAGCCCCTGGGTCCACATGAAGAGGATCTGTTGTTAAATATGAGTCCATGAGGACGAACACGTTGAAGCAGGATGAGTGAATGTTCCACGTGGAGCTGAAGTGAAATAAATATTTGGCTCTTTTTGGTTACAACTGTACAATAAATACAAAAATATTGACCTGTTTGATTATTATCAACTGAAGGAACAACAACTATTAACAACTCAAGTCCTCTGACTCAACATACAAACACATGGGGGGGGGGGGGGACGCTCCTCCTCACTGCATGTCTCCGTTTTGTTCAAAGGCTAAAAGTGAAAACAAAAAGCAACGACGTGAATCATTTAGAGGATTATTACTCTGCAGGTTAAAGTCACCTGATCATCAGCAGAGGGACCACTTCCTGATCCCTCGCCATCCACAGAGATTAGCACCCGTGATCTACGAACACACGCGCCCACAGGCAGGTGGTGTTTGTGCATTTACTGACCTGGAACCTGTCCCAGTGTACCGCTCTAATACGGGCCTGGATCCCTCCTCCAGACGGGTTGGCACCTAAAAGTAATCAGGATTAAAAGTGGACTTAGAGCGAGCACACGGGACGCACGCCTACAGAGGTAAGACGGAGAATGAGTTCCTAAAGAAGGGCGCTCTGATCCAGGTCGCGGTCGCGGTCGTGAGAGGGACGTGGAATTAAAGCAAACTAAAGCACTTTGAACATCTCGGCTGCAAATCAACTCTGGAGCGTTTTGAAAGACGAACATGAAATCATATCAGAGCGTCTCTTTAAAGCATCGCGAGGGACGGACGCGGGCGCCCTGTGAGAGGCGGTCCCACGGACACGCTCTCTGTTCACCAACATCACAGTGTGGTCAGGTGATGAAGCGGCTCATGAGTCAGAGACGTCCGATCAGAGCTGGAAATGTTAGAGAAGTTAGAGACGGCGTGTTCCCGTCTGATCCCTGCGAGCACGCCGCGGACGACGCCATCATCAGACGTTACAGCGAGGAGTCCTTCAGAGCGAGCAGTTTATCAGACACACAATCCCCACGCGACCTTTGACACAGAACATTTAACACGTGACGTCCTGATAAAGAGCTTCATTAGAGCTCATCGCTCTGTGAGGACGTTAATCTGCTCCTCGTCTCCATGGAGATTAAAAACAGTATGAATGTGACCACGATCAGTCCTCTCAGACCTCCATGTTTAATATCTGCTACACAGTGAATCATGTATTTTGTTGGTGAAGACATATTAAAGAAGCAAAGAGGATGAATCCATGCAGAGGTTTTCAGGGACCTGATGGCGGTCTCCGTGCCTCGGTCTGGCGTGGCGGCGATCATCAGGGCTGTGGCGGCTCCTCAGTCCTCAGCAGCCCCTCGGGGTCTGACAGGGCGCAGTACAGCGTGTATCCCAGCTCGTCCACCTCGTGCTCCGTCAGCTCGCAGAATAAGTTCACTTTAGGACTGAGGGCGCACGGCAGCCTCCCGGCCTCCAGGTGACCCACCAGAGCTCGCAGCAGCTGCAGGAAGCGGTCTGCGAGAGCGTCCTGGGTCCAGTCCCCTTCTTTATCGCACAGCAATAAGATGGCGTTGGTGAGCTGGCTGGCGTTGAGCCGATTGAGGGCGGGGTTGAGCTTGCACACGGCCTTCGCCACCTTCAGGCAGGCGCACCGGCAGCCTCCGTCCTCCTGGTCCAGAGCTCTGAGCCGGGCCGTCTCGGCCACGCGGAAGCTCTGGCGCCACAGGTTCTCGTGGCGCTCTGCTGCCAGGCGATGAGGTTTTGCGATCAGTGAGGTCCCGTCCTCCATCACGAGTAACGGCAGGAAGTCCACGTACAGCTTCCGGTCCTTCTCGTACTGCACCTCCAGGGTCAGAGTCTCTGAAGGAACCACGGGACGGATTATGTAGTCCAGGACGCTCCCTATGGCGGGCCAGTTGATGGACCCAGCAACGAGTTTATCAAAGACCTCCAGGACAGACTTCGGGGAGAGGTACCCCCCGACCATGCAGCGGTCCCAGTAGCTGCTGTTACGGGGGAAGTACTCCAGGTTCTCTCTGCGGACCAGCCAGAACCCCGGGACGTTCATGATGGTGTCCTCCCCCGGGATGGACGACCACAGGTTCTTCTCCAGGACCAGAGGGACCATCAGCTGGGCGTGGTCCGCCGTCACCACCTGGAGGACGGATCAATAACAGCTGAGTTACCTGCACACCTAGACCTTTATCTGAAGCGGGACCACGTGAGACCGGCTCACCTGCAGGTCGTCGTACAGACTGCCGCTCAGGTACATCTCCCTGAGCGGCATGTCGGGCAGTTTGGCGTGAAGGAAGATTCGGAGTTCAGCACAGATGTCCAGAGCCGCCCTCCTCGCCGCGGCCTGCTCCTCCGCGGGGATGTTGACGTTATTTTGGTAGAACCCCCAAAGATGCTCCTGCAGGGACAGACGCATCCGGGCCCGCATCAGGTCCGACTGAGTCGCCCCGCTCCCTCCCATGGCAGACCGACCCACAGCTCTGCGCAGGAGGTCTGAAGAAGAGGAGGAGGAGGAGGAGGAGGAGGAGGAGGAGGAGGAAGAGGAGGAGGAGGAGGAGGAGGAGAGGGAGGAGGAAGAGGAGGAGGAGGAGGAGAGGGAGGAGGAAGAGGAGGAGGAGGAGGAAGAGGAGGAGGAAGAGGAGGAGGAGGAGAGTTAAAAACATGATGTTTAAGAAACTATCTCCTACTCCATCGTTCTACTCTTCAGGATCTGGACTCTACCTTTGGGGTCCTACAGTACGAGAGACTATCAGAGACCTAAAGTCCAACACTAAGCCGGCTAACTACAGCACCACAGACAGCAAACACCCACGGTACAGGAAGAGCAAGATCCTTCCCCAGAGGGTTGCTGTCGACAGATAAATGAGGTCAGGCTCAGAGTCCGGATCAAACATGGCCGTTTATAGAAGTCTTCTTATTTCACTCACCTGGTTCAAAAGCGTGTGAGGAGGTGGGCAGAGAGTGCATGGACCGGCTCACTGTGGACTTCATGTTGTGGTTCAGGACCCGCGGGGACGAACCCATCCAGGCAGGCTCCTCCCAGCTCCTCTTCCCCGTCTGATCCATCTTGGTGGGGCTGGTTGGAGCGCTGATGGCGCGGTCGTACATCTGCACCGAGAACAAAACCAGGAGACGGGTTCGGACATTTTTAACCTTCATCACAGAAAAATTACAAACATGGTGTGATCCGAGAAACGATCCACGCTGATGGATTTATGATCCAACTCTTCATCAGGTTCATGTTCAAGCTTATAGAAGAGACAGCTTTGTAAAGGCTTTTATTTTGAAAGGAAGCAAAGAGACAGGAGCAAAGGAAACCAGCTGAAAGAAGAACAAGAGTTTGATGTTTCAGCGCCGCCCGAAGAGGCACACGCACGTCTCATGAGGCGTCGTCACGTTTCTACAGGAAGTGAAAAGTGAAGAGCGTGTCACTCACTCTTTTAACAGCGAGCGTGGCGATGCCCAGCATGGCGGCGCCTCCCACACCGAGCACCAGCTTAGCATTGGAGAGCATGAAGTCGATGGCGGTGCCGAT
>NW_023260135.1:0-24084 GCF_009762535.1 Notolabrus celidotus
AAATCCTTTTGAACTCAAAAAGCCGTGATCGCAGAGATCGCCCGGTGTTTTGGTTTAAACGGCGACCCTGTTAACTGGAGACTCTCAGCCGGATGCATCCCTCATAAACGTCTTTAGACCATCATTAAATATCTGATGAGGATATTTTGAAATCTTAATAAAAACTAAACTAGTTTGCATTCCCAGGAACTCCCTCTGTGTTTCAACAGCTGTGTAAACTCCACAAACACTGACACGTTCAGCTGAAGGTCTCCAGTTTACAGGGTCACTTTTAAAACCGGAACACCGGGAGGAGAGACGCATTCACGGTGGGCTGAGAGAAGACTACTGTTACAAGCTGCTAAATCAAGAGAATCACAGCTTCTTCTTTTGAAAAGTACACACACATACAAACAAGATAGAACAAATACAAACTAATGAAAGAAAGAGAAATCAAGAGAATCACAGATGGAAAAAACAAATGACTGTGAATGGTTTTAGGTGAAAATTGACAAAAAAAAATGGACAAAAAAAATGGACAAAAAAAAGTTCAAAAAATAAATTTGACAAAAGAAATTTTGAAAAAGAAAACTGACCAAAAAATTTTGCCCAAAAAAAATTTGCCCGAAAATTTTTTTGCCCCAAAAATTTTTTTGAAGAAAACAAATTAAAAACATTTGAATTTTTTTTTTTCAAAAACAAAATGAAAAAAAAAATTGGCAAAAAAGTTGACCCGGAGAATCACAGCTTCTTCTTTTGAAAAGTACTTCCCCCTAGCAGGAAGTTTTTAGGAGGGAGATTATCTACCCCTGAACTAAATTTAGACCCTGGGTCCACCGGTCCAAACGCCACTCTAACAAGCTAACAGTGTAAAGGAACCGATTTGAACAGAGTGTCAGTGAACACATCATCAGTGCTGGCTGATGGAGAGGGTGTGACGTGTGAGGTTCAGGGCAAAGTGTGAAGTTTATCAACACAGCTGACACACACACACACACACACAC
Organism: Notolabrus celidotus; assembly: GCF_009762535.1. Classification (NCBI taxonomy): domain Eukaryota; kingdom Metazoa; phylum Chordata; class Actinopteri; order Labriformes; family Labridae; genus Notolabrus; species Notolabrus celidotus. Next base: position 984 of record NW_023260135.1, read on the forward strand.
ACACACACACACACACACACACACACACACACACACACACACACACACACACACATTAGACTGCTATAGACCCAGACTGCTATAGACCCAGACTGCTATAGACCCAGACTGCTATAGACCCAGACTTCTGGGGGACCTGAGACCCTGAGCTCCGGTCTACCTCCCAGTATTTAATGCTAATGAGGATCTTTGAGCTGTGGTTTCTACCTGAGCTAATCACTTGTTCCTGAGTCTGGTTCTGGTCCTGGTTTCTGCCTGTTAAAGGAGGTACTCCTTGGTCCTGGTTGAGGTCTTTATAAATAATATCAGATACAGAGAGCCCCTCCTGGACCTGGTCTTCAAACAACACTTGTTATTACTCAGTTATAAACAGACTCAGATTCTTTACAGGGTGAAGGTAGACCACCTGAACAGGACCAGAACAGGACCAGAACACCAGGGGGCTTTGATCCAGACTCAAACATCATTATATCATAATCACAATGAACCCCTTAAAGCAGCTAGACTGGATCCAGAGAGCCATCCACAGAGTCCTCCACAGAGTCCTCCAGAGTCCGGATAATGGAGTTCCCATGCAGGAGGATCAGAGCCGCTCCCTCCTGATGAAAACAACCCGGAGGAAGGAGGGGGAGATCCGGACTGCAGCAGGCCCGCAGCCCTGGGATCGACCCCCCATCAACACCCAGAGACCACAAGACCACCACAGGGGGGACCATGGTAGACCTGAACCAGGCAGAAACCACCAAAAAGACCAAAAAACTGAGAGGGGGACAGGGGAAGACCCGCCCGGGGAGGAGCAGGGGGACTCACCCGGTTTCAGACGCGATCCGGTTCTCGAGGTGTCCAGGACGGATCGAGGTCTTTACCCCAGAGTTGAGTCCAGGACTAAATCCTGGTTCTAGACCTGGTTTTAAGCTCTGAAGTGGTCCATTTTGGTCCGCAGTTGTGGCCTGGCTCTGCTCTGCCTGCTTTAAAGCGACAGTGACGCAACATCCGTCAAGCCACCTGTATCAACAACAACAAGGACTTCCGGTTCAGAGTTTCAAAATAAAAGTTTTTATTTTTTTTATTTTTAAAGATAGCAGAAAATTAAAAATAAGTAAATGCAAACAAACAAAATAATAATAAGATCGTAATGACTAAAAAAATATATAATAAGAATAAATATAAATAAAAATACAAAGGAATTCAACAGTGAAGAATACAAACCCTGCAGTTCCTCCAGTGTCCACTAGAGTGTGTCTCCTGCAGTGAATCCCTGACCCTTTACCCTGACCAGGCTCGTTTCTCCTACCTACCCACCTAACTACCCACCTACTTACTTACCTACCTACCTACCTACCTACCTACCCACCTACTTACTTACTTACCTAGCTACCTACCCACCTAACTACCCACCTACTTACTTACCTACCTACCTACCTACCTACCCACCTACTTACTTACCTACCTACCTACCTACCCACCTACCTACTTACTACCTAGCTACCTACCCACCTACTTACCTACCTACCCACCTACTTACTTACCTACCTACCTACCCACCAAACTACCCACCCACCTACCTACCTACCTACCTACCCACCTAACTAACCACCCACCTACTTACCTACCTACCTACCTACCTACCTACCCACCTACTCACCTACCTACCTACCCACCTAACTAACCACCCACCTACTTACCTACCTACCTACCTACCTACCCACCTACTCACCTACCTACGTACCCACCTACTTACCTACCTACCTACCTACCTAACTACGTACCTACCTACCTACCTACCTACCTACCTACCTACCCACCTACTTACCTACCTACCTACCTACCTACCTACCTACCTACCTACCTACCTACCTACCTACCTACCCACCTACTTACCTACCTACCTACCTACCCACCTACCTACCTACCTACCTACCTACCCACCTACTTACCTACCTACCTACTTACCTACCTACCTACCCACCTACTTACCTACCTACCTACCTACCTACCTACCTACTTACCTACCTACCTACCCACCTACCTACCTAACTACCTACTTACCTACCTACCTACTTACCTACCTACCTACCTACCTACCCACCTACTTACCTACCTACCTACCTACCTACCTACCTACTTACCTACCTACCTACCCACCTACCTACCTACTTACCTACCTACCTACCTACCTACCTACCTACCCACCTACTTACCTACCTACCTACCTACCTACCTACCTACCTACCTACTTACCTACCTACCCACCTACCTACCTACTTACCTACCTACCTACCTACCTACCTACCTACCTACCTACCTACCTACCTACCTACTTACCTACCTACCTACCCACCTACTTACCTACTTACCTACCCACCTACTTACCTACCTACCTACCTACCTACCCACCCACCTACCTACCTACCTACCTACCTACCTACCTACCTAGGTAGGTAGGTAGGTAGGTAGGAGAAAAGAGCCTGGTCGGGGTAAAGGGTCAGGGACTCACTGCAGGAGACACACTCTAGTGGACTCTCGATGTATTGCAGTTTACAACACTTCCTCATGGGCTTCATTGATTGAGACCAGAGGTTGCCGTTGGATCTCACCAGGTTTCTCTTCCTGTGGTTTATCATTGTAAATTCCCCTCGTCCATTTTTCCTCCAAGCTTTTAATTTGAAGTTGAAACTACGTCACATCCGGTTAGACTTCCGCTAGCTTGATGGAGAGCCTGGTTTTGGTTCTGTTTCCGTTTGGACCAAAACATTCAGGCTGTCCACCCACTGTGTTCTTTATTTAAAGAGTGGGTCACAGAGAGGACAGACTGAAGGGGACTCTGAAGAGATTCAATAGGAACATTTTAAACAGGTTCATGTTTGAAGATTTTATATTCTGATTTAACTCAAAGATTTTAGTTAAACTCTTTAGTTTGAAGCTGAAAATGATGTCATTAATGAACTTGTCATTTAAATTGATTTCTGTCATAATTATTCTTTACTTATGATACTTAATATAAAACCTCCCTGTCCTCTGTTCCTCTTATAATTCTGCTCTTCACATTCTGTTATTGTGATCAGGTCAAACAGCAGGACTGCAGCCTCTGCAGATACACGACTGTAGTAGACTGAGGAAGACTCTGCACCACGACGCCCCCTGGTGGCTGATCGGGGAAACAACAGAGGAGGAAGCAGAGGGAGCACTGAATCAGTCCCTCCAGGATTTCGTTGGTTTTTTTTGATTGTTGAGGCTCAAAAATATGGAAACCCGTTTCCACCAGTTAAAAAAAATTTAAAATTAAAAACTTTTTAGGAAAAGTTAAAAAAAAAAAATATATTATGTTTGTATGCTTCTAGCCATATAATTTTAATTTTTTTGTATTTTAATTTTTCTTTTTAAACTGGTGGAAACAGGCTTCCTGATTCTGAGACAGATTTCTGATGAAATTTTGATTTTTTTTAAGCTTTTCTCCCTGATATCACCTCAGGGGCGAGTAAATATGATAAATTATTGGCGGTTGTTTTTAGAGTTGTTGGTCGCCTTACTAAAAAATATTTGAGATTTCAACTATTTTAACAAAATCTACTTTATTTTCTTCACACTGCTCTGTCATCAAACAATTACAATTGTATTCCTTTAGAGTTTTTTTAGGGGAATTTTTGTCTTTTAAAATATGTTAATTTTTCAAGTGAACATCAGTCCTAAAAATCTACATTTAAAAAATAACAAATTTATCATTTTTACCCCTTTAGATGCCATGATTTCTGTCAGGATGTAGCTATGATTTTGGATCTGAAAAACACAAATCTGAAATATTTTCAGTAAACTTAGTGCACAGTATTTTTTTTTTGGTCTGGATCGCTGCATCCAGGGCGCTGGTGGTCTAGCGGTCTAAGCGCCCCACATATAGAGGCTACAGTCCTCGTTGCAGGGGTCGCCGGCTCGATTCCCGGCCGCTCGACCATTTCCTGCATGTCCTCCCCCGCTCTCTACTCCCCACATTTCCTGTCTGTCTTCAGCTGTCCTGTCAAATAAAGCCCCCCCCCCCAAACAAAGGACTAAAATAAAGACATGGTAACTTCCTGGAGGGACTGACTGAAGGAAAGGAAAGAAGAGAAACAGAGTCCGATGTTTCTGCCAGTGAACGTCACTTTCTTTATTCCAGTCAGCGTAGGAAAATAGATTCACATTAATGTTCTGGCTTCTTGTCCTCCGACACTTTTCTGTTTCTCTTCACAAACAAACAAACAAACAAATCAGGCTCCAGGAAAACAAAACCCACACACGGAACATAAAGGTGCTTTTCACCAATTATTGTGGTTTCCAAAAACCGAAAAGGTCAAAACAGGGGAAGATTCAATTTTTTTTTTTAGCCCCTCTGACTTTAAAAATCTAACTTAAAGAGAGTAAAGTGCAAAAATAACACAAAAGCCAGCAAGTCACAGGGAAAGAAAAAACAAACTTTTTTTAAGTTAATATTTTACAAAAAAACAGTCACAGGGAAAACCATGCAGCGTCTTCCACAAAGCAAAGACGCTTTAAAATATCTCCATAGCAACAGTAATAATCGTCATCGTAAAATCTGCACACGTCACAAGCTGTACAACCGCAGGAAGTAGCAAAAAACAGACGTCAACGACGAGGACGAGGACGAGGACGAGGACGAGGAAACAAAACAAACGAAAAACATTTTGATTTAGTAAAAAATGGCAACAGACGACTCGATTGCAATTTTTAGTTTTTTGCACCGTGTGAACAGAAAATGGCAGCATGAGCTTTAAACGTCTCTGTTTGATGTCAGAGACCCACTCAGGTTGAGGACTTCATTACCCAGAATTCCTCCCCAGAGACAGGAAGCAGCTCCTAAAAGACCCGGACCTTTATCCTCAACTTTCTCTTGAAACTGGAGGATTCTAAACGCCTCAAAGTCCATCGATCCGTACATTCAGGAGATGATCTGAGCCGGTCTCTGACAGGAAACAGAGCTACTTTCATTTTACACTTTAAGTGAACCACCATCATCATCATCTTCATCATCTTCATCATCATCATCATCACAAAGACTGCAGTGCTTGACCAGGATCAGCTCAGATCTACAAACGTCTTGTCATTTCGTCATTTTCTACTCCGTCAGTGTTCGGTAATTTGTTCGTTCGTTAGCGTTAAAAGTGACGATCTTTAAAAAAAGAAGTATTTGGTGTTAGATCATCCGACCTTTGACTCGTACGAGGAAGTTCCACTCAGCTAAGACCTCCGTCCTCCGGATTGTTGCTGAGTTTCCTGCATCGTAAGCTCCTTTGTGATGTGGTCCACCAAAGTCCGCCTCTGAGAGATTTAACAGTCCAATTATTCAAGTCCATTTAACGACTCAAAAAGAGGTTCAATGTCAGAGAAGTCCCCGTCAGGATGTGAGTCATTTAAAGCGGATCTCAAGGGGGACCACGTCCATGGAGTGACGTCAGAGAACGTTGTATCACAGAGTCTGATCCCGTAAAGGTCAAGGCACCGCTACCCGAATCCCGATCCTTTGAATCTTTGATTATCTGACCCGTTTCTGGTTTTGTTTTTTTTGAGCAACACTGCTCCACAGTGAAAGAATCCCACAACCACCTTACACCCTCAAACCTGGGTCCCCCTATGCAGGTCCTTACTGGGCCAAACTGGAGTTTTTAGGCTTGGTCCTGAACACTTTCTCAAAGACCTTCTTTGGATCTTTTCAACCAGTCCGGCCCTGGAGGTGGGCCAAACTGGGCTTCAGTCCATCTCTGACCTACTGTAAATGTATCCTGAAGGAGTCTCCTTATCCCCTAGCTCTCTCGCCAAACCGGGTCCTCCTGACACCTTGGACAAAGAGTACTCCGGAGTACGGCAGATCTTCCACGCTCCAGCTGTCCTCCTCTTACAGTTAAAGCACCAAACTGAGGCGTCCTGCTATGGTGGACTTGGTCTAAAAACCATGTCCCGAACAGAGAACTCTGAAGAGCAGCTGGACCTTCAGAGTTTTTAAAAAACTCGATCCTAAGTGCGTAACAGAGTCCAAGTCCGCCTGAAAAGTTGGACAAACTTAGCAGGACTGGGTTCCAAAACCCCTTTTATATTTTCATACAGCCTCCGCAGGAATTCCAGGGACTCGTTAGACCAGTACCTGGGTCAAACTGGGTTTCCAGACATTCCTGAGATCTGGTCAGTCAAGGAAGAAGGCCAAGCTCTCCCTGATTGGGAATTCAGACTATCCGTGGTCTACTATGAAGGGACTTGTCCTAAGCCTCCCGCAGACTTCCCCTCAACTGTTCCTTTTGGTTTCTGTTCTTGTTCTATGCTGCTGCGTTCTAAAGCTCCATGACATAATAAGCATGTCCAATCTGCCCGGGAGGTGGGCCAATCTCTGGTCCAAGTCGGACAGATTGGGGCGCCAGGCTCAACTTCAACTTACGATGAACCATTCCTCTGATTCTTCTGGATCTCGATCAGAGATGTAACTCCTCAAGAGTTCACCCGGTCAAGGGTCAAACTGGCTGCTCTTAAAAACTATCTGCCCTGCAAACCTTCCACAGTTCTTCGATCACCCGGATTCCAAAGTCTAGACCTGGGCCCTTCCAACCCTCAGACTTTCTTACACAGCTCGTAACTGTGATCAGGAAACTGGGGCTTCAGGTCGTTTCTGACTTCCTGTGGACAAGTCCTTCAACTTCGACTTACAGAGTCCCAGACCAGCTCCTACGTGTTGCTTCCTGCGGCCTTTTACCCGAACCCCCCTTTTATGCCAGAGCCTTAACTCGTACACTTTGGCCACGTCTCGTCATTGTCTTGCTGCAACCCATTTCAAGGTTTCAAGACTTTCTCAAACTTTCATGTAAGATAACGAGGGGGATGCTACAGGCCGAGTAAACGCAGTAGATGCCAGGCCAACTGGCCCCCCTTTCGACTTTCCATGAATCACTTCCTGTTCCAGAATGAGGCAAACTTTCCAAAGCTAACCCAACACTGAAGTATTCCTCAACCTGTCCTATCTCAAATCAAATTTGCATATCCAAAACTCTTCTGAATTTAGGTTTTTCTCCCAGTCGTCCCAGTTCGGCCCAGCAGGTCCTGCACAGGAAGCACACCTCAGGTTTCTCTCTGAACCTTAAACATCCACTCTAGTTCCCCAACAAGAAGGTAAAAGCAACATTTCACTTTGAGATCAGGACTGAGACACATCTGATTGGCTCTGAATTTAAATCTGACGGGACAGAAATGAGCAACAAGACGGTTTGAAAGTTCAAAGTCAGACCTCTTTCGATAGCAGGGCACCTTGGGGCGCTGGTGGCCTAGCAAGTCTAAGCGCCCCACATATAGAGGGTACAGTCCTTGTCGCAGGGGTAGCCGGTTTCGATTCCAGGCCGCGACCATTTCCTGTCCCTCTTCAGTTGTCCTTTCAAATAAAGACAAAAAACCCCGTTTTGGACAACTTATAGGAAGCCTTGTCCACCGCGTACGGTTTAGTAAGCTTCTATAAAAGCTCTTGTCTGGATCAGCAAGTGCCTGGGGTAGGACAAGTCTTCAAAGACCACCATCAAGTCCAGATAAAAAAAACAAGATCCTCACAATCAAACTTCTGTGTAAAGACCAAGAAGTGCCAGATAGACTCTCCAGAGTGAAGTCAAATATCAAGTCCATGAAATGCCGATCAGGACCAACAAGTCCAACGCCAAGACCAGTGCCTTGACAAGTCCAAGCCCTAAAGCTTGCATGGTTTAGACATTCCTTACAAAGTGAAATGTTGCTTTAAACCCTCCCGTTTCTACGACCTTAAAATATAGAAGAGAGTGTTTCCCCTCTCGTCTTCTAATCTCTCTACTGAGCAATTTTAAACAAAGGAGTTCCATTCTGGCAGTAAAAAATAAATCTGATGCGCCTAAAGCAGAACATTAACATCACTCTTAAGTACTTGTCAGCATATTTTTCTCGATGCATATAACGATAAATTCAGAACATACAAGGATTTCATTAACAGTGCAACTTTTCATTTGTTTCAGTTCTAGTCTGAATAGGGCCGAGGCGGCGAGGCCGTTAGAGGGACGCCGAGACGTCGCGGTCGAGACGTTCGTCCACCGGTTGAAAAACTTCACAGATTGGCACTTTACTTTTTAGCGAGACACTCAAAAGGCTTGTTAGTTTTATTGGCGCTCCCGTCTTCAAGGAAGGTAGAGCGGTGGGACAAGTGCTTTGACTCACTTTCCCATCATGCAACAGGTATCATTTTAACAGTCTGGACGTGTTTCGGCGTCTCTTTAACCGACCCTGGAGCTCTCGTTGTCACAGGACGGAAAGGAAGGAAGGAAACAAGGACACACACACTCACACACACACACATCTGTATTCACAAGATCAAAGACAACATTCTAGAATTCTGTCTTTAAGATCAAAGACAACATTCTAGAATTCTGTCCTTTAAGATCAAAGACAACATTCTAGAATTCTGTCTTTAAGATCAAAGACAACATTCTAGAATTCTGTCCTTTAAGATCAAAGACAACATTCTAGAATTCTGTCCTTTAAGATCAAAGACAACATTCTAGAATTCTGTCTTTAAGATCAAAGACAACATTCTAGAATTCTGTCCTTTAAGATCAAAAACAACATTCTAGAATTCTGTCTTTAAGATCAAAGACAGAATTCTAGAATTCTGTCCTTTAAGATCAAAAACAACATTCTAGAATTCTGTCCTTTAAGATCAAAGACAGAATTCTAGAATTCTGTCCTTTAAGATCAAAGACGACATTCTAGAATTCTGTCTTTAAGATCAAAGACAACATTCTAGAATTCTGTCTTTAAGATCAAAGACGACATTCTAGAATTCTGTCTTTAAGATCAAAGACAACAGTCTAGAATTCTGTCCTTTAAGATCAAAGACGACATTCTAGAATTCTGTCCGATGGTCGAGCGTTGACTGAAAGTTTTTTTTCTTGTTTTTGTTTGTTTTTTTGTAATAAAATGTAACTGATGGGTGGAAACAGAGAGGGTCAAAGGTATTAGCACCAAGGATGAAGAGAAGGTAGCCCTACATGGAGCAAGAGGCAGTTTGGCAGAGGTGAAGAACATGTGTTAGCAATGTGATGTTGCCGCGAGGACGACGTGTTTCCGTGAAGAAGAAGAGGAGGATGTCAGGGTGTTCGTGAAGTAACAGTGTTTGTAGCCCTGGCGCCCGGCTCACAGCCCCTCTGAGTGTCACCCCAAGAAAAACGAACCCAAAGAAGACGACAAAGACAGATTCGTGTGCGGTCACGGTGACATCACATTGCTGATCCTGACGTTGTTTCAGAGGAAATGAAAGTGTTAGTGCAAAAGGTGCATGGCGACATATGACAACTAAACGTCGGTGCTACAGAAGCTAACGTATCCCTCATAAAAACATCCTGTTTACTGCATCGTTAGGTTGCCTTTAGCTCTCTCCGTGTATCTTTGTGCTTTGAGCCTGAGTGGATCGAACAGAAAGGGACTTCTACCTGCGCGTGTGTGTGGCTCTACCTCAAAGGCTGCACAGGGAATAAGGAGGAAGGGGGTGGACATTGTATGGCCGTGTAAGTGCTATCGTCAGTCTCATGAGTTTGGCATGGAGGGAACTCTGACCGAACAGGGTTGACCGTCTGATTCGATTTGGCGTTGACTGAAAAGCGTCCGCAGCAAAGAGTTTAAAATATCCTGGTCATATTTCTGGTTTTAAAACGCGACATGTTTTCCCTTTAACATTTCATCCTCACATACTGCAGAGTCAGCTCTTGCAGGTGAAGCATAAATGTCCGGATTTGAAATATGCGGATGAGTTTTTTTTAATGTGTGGGGGTTGTTTGCGTTCCCTTCTTTAAAGATGGCCGACATGTTTGTGCAGCAGTAGAACCAAGGAAGGGATTTTTAAAAACGAGGAGCACTTCAGGATGTTTTCACTGAGAAAAACTAAAGGCCAAATTCCACCAGATCCGTCTCCGATCCATCACAGCACCGGATCTCATCTATTCTAGTCAATGTGTTAACCTCCACTGGATCCGCTCCGTTGCGTTCCGGCTGCGTCTCTGATTCGGCAGGTCGGAGTCCTCCGGATCAGATACACAAGACACAACAGGTGGGTGTTGACGGACGAGAGCGCACAGAGACGGATCTGGTGGAAGTCCCGTGTAAGAATACCTTTTTGTTTTTCAGGATCTGGGTAAAAGGGTTTAAGTTAAGGAAGTTTAAGTAAGCTGCTTAAGTTTGCCGTTAGCCAATCTTATCAAGAACCTAATCAATTTGCTTATTTGGCGTGATCCGTTCTAATCCCCGTGTTTACTTCTTTGGATTAACGTGGCGCCCACTCAGGATTCACGAAAACAACACTGGGCACTTAGAAACAAGCTTGCTTGGCCGGCTTGCATTTTCTTCCTGCTGAAGTGCTTCATACGTCAAACGCTGAATTTGATCCTTAGTTTTTTAGGTTTCCAACCTCCTGCACGGCTCTGTGTTCTACACAGCAGAGATCAAACCGAGTTTTCTCAGTGGATGAATCCTAAACCGTCGCGGGGGGGGGCAGCGCCGGTTTGGTACCGTTCATGCTATCAAGGATCTGTGATGAGATATCTCTGATGAGTGGGTTTTAAGAGCATTAAATTTAAGTGTCTTGTCCCTCCCTGTGTCAGACACAAACAAACATCCACACACACAGAACAGGAAATAGAAACTTAAACCACTGATACGAACACAACAAACCAAATCTGTTTAGAACAGAAACCCTCTAAAGAAAACGAGAGCAGAGTCCAGCTTTGATTCACCTTCAATGAAGAAGATTTTTCAAACTCCATCCCTCCTTTCTGTTGAGTTCTTTCACTTTTAAACTCAGATGTGTTTCTATGGACGTGCTTTTGCAGATGTTCCACATCCCCAACCCTTTCAGCATTAATCCTAAAAGGAAAGACGGTGAATCGAAGCTGAACTCTGCTGAAGAGGTCATTTTTCATATTTAACACAAAGAACCTTCACAAGGCTCTGACCCGTAGTACCCTCAGTATCTGTCCTCTTCAGGCTGAAGTGTCCGTCTCCTCTTCCCCTGCTATGTATCTTCGCTGCTTTCCTTTGAATTATTCTCTTCTTTCTTTTTACGTGTGGTTTCTTTTTCTATAAAGATCAAAGACAACATTCTAGAATTCTGTCCTCAAAGATCAAAGACAACATTCTAGAATTCTGTCTTTAAGATCAAAGACAACATTCTAGAATTCTGTCCTCAAAGATCAAAGACAACATTCTAGAATTCTGTCTTTAAGATCAAAGACAACATTCTAGAATTCTGTCCTCAAAGATCAAAGACAACATTCTAGAACTCTGTCCTTAAAGATCAAAGACAACATTCTAGAACTCTGTCTTTAAGATCAAAGACAACATTCTAGAATTCTGTCTTTAAGATCAAAGACAACATTCTAGAATTCTGTCGTCAAAGATCAAAGACAACATTCTAGAATTCTGTCTTTAAGATCAAAGACAACATTCTAGAATTCTGTCTTTAAGATCAAAGACAGAATTCTAGAATTCTGTCCTTAAAGATCAAAGACAACATTCTAGAATTCTGTCCTTAAAGATCAAACCCGAGGAGTTGTGAAAAATACGAGGTGGCAAGGAAAGGAGGAAGCAAGGAAGGGAGGAAGGTTCAAATCTGTCCCGGCCACCTGAGGAGTGGATCTTCTGGTTTTAGACGTACAGACATGCAGGTAAAGTATCACAGGTTTCTGAAGCGTCCAGTCTGGTTATAAGTGCAATGGCAGCTGATGGAGGGAACGTTGGCTTCATTTATCCTCCTGATTGGCTCTCTCCGAGGCCAATCTGGGATTTCCACCAATAAGGAAAAGGCGAGGTAAAGGGGCGGGGTTTCGTTTTAGCGTGAGGTAACAGCTGAGTAAGGGAGGTCGGCTGATAGAAAATACAAAGAGAAGGAAGAAGAAAGGTGAGTGCTAGTGTCCTCTCTGAGAGGAGCTCTCCTCCTTCTCCTCCTCCTCAGGCTTCAACGTGATGGAGGACGAGGAGGAGGAAGAGGAGGCCGGAGCAGCAGCACAAGGAGGAGAGGAGGTGGAGGAGGAAGGCAGCGGCTGGCCGACGGGCATCTCCAGCGGCGTCAGGGTGATCTCCACCTCGCCCCGCTCCTCGTGCAGCGTGGGCAGAGGGAGAGGGTGATGAGGGTGGAGGTGTGCTGCGGGTGCAGCGGTGCTGCTGCTGTTGTTATTGCTTGGCCTCGGAGCTTTCTGGATGACCTCCACCATCGGGTTCCTTCCAGGCGGCGCCAGCTCCCAGTTTGGGTTTCCCGGACTGTGGAACAGCAGCAGAGGCCTGCTGTGGTGGTCCGGCTCCCCCGCTCCGCCTGGCTGACACTGGACCACGACCCCGCGGTGCTCCAACAGCCGGTGAGCTGGGTCAGATACTGCAGGCAGGTGGCTCAAAACCAGACCCGGCTGGTCCTGAATCACCAGCTCGAGCACCGGCTGCGAGGAGGAGGAGGCCTTCTGTATGACGCCGCCTGTCAGGGAGGTGATGATGGGAGGGTGAGAGGGAGGCGGTAGAGAGGGAGGCTGTGGAGGAAGAACTGCAGGTTGAGGAAGAGGAAGAGGAGCAGGCAGGGCGTCCTCTGGTCGAGGTTTTCTTGGTCGTCCACGTTTCCGTTTCACCGGGGGAGTGTTGGCGGCAGAGCCACCAGACAGACCCACAGCACCGCCGCCCCCGGACGTCACCTCCAGGGGGCGTTTGCTAGCACTTGCTCGGGCTTTCTGCACCACTGAGGTCGGGGCTGCGGGGCCGTGCTGCTGCTGCTGAGGAGGAGGAGGCGGCTGTGGCGGTGTGACCTTGTCCCTCTCATACAGACATCGCTGAGGAAGGATCATCACCGGAACAGGAGCGCCCTGCTGCTGGGGCAATGTCGCCATGGCAATGACCTTCACCCCACCACCGCTGGCAGCGGCGGCAGCAGCAGGGCCTCCTGGTCCCGAAGCCACCCCCACACCTGAGGCGTCTTTGGGAGCCAGTGATGGGGGAGAGGAGCGGACCGAGAGCTGGGTCTTATCAGGGATGGAGCTGCGGGGGAGGATTCTGGGGAGCTGCTTCATGAAGGCCTCGACCTGCAGCACAGAGAGACCCGTTATCAAACTGAAAACCACATCAAGAAACAGGAAACCTGAGGAGTCAACCTACAGCAGGGCGAAGAGAAGAGGAGGAGGAAGAGGAGGGAGGAGGCGGAGCATCCAGGGAGGAAGGTTTGGCTGCGGCTGATTTCTCTCCTGACGGGAGTTTCAGCGAAGACAAGGAGGAAGAGTCTCCGAGGTCCCTCTAGAGGACAGGACAGACAGGAAGCAGTGAGCGGCAGAGACAGCTGACGTGGATCATCGATCGGACGGGAACAGGCGTGCTCACCTTCAGATCTGCTCCGTCGCTCTCTGCTTTAGAGATCACCGGCGTTTTCTTGATGACTTTGTGTGTTTTGGCCGGACCTCCTGCAGGCAGACGACACACTCAGCTGATCAATATTCCCTCTAACACTCAGAGGGTTCAAACACCTGTGTGCACTCTCTGACCGTGTGTGTGTGTGTGTGTGTGTGTACCTGCGAGGGCTGCAGAGGTGACAAGCTCTGCCTGGCTGCAGCGAGGGTTCACGATGTGCTCCTGGATCAGGTACCGGGCGATCTCCACCACCGTGTCAAACGAACGCTTCAGGATCTTCTGGGCCCAATCGCAGATCAGCTCGCACGCCGCCTCTGTCACTTCCTGTTTGTACGTCTGGACCAGCTCGGTCAGTTCGGCCTGGAGACGGAGGAACAGTCAGAGGGTCTAGTTTCATATGAACAAGGTGAATACTTTATAATAAGCCAGTCAGCGTGTGTGTGTGTGTGTGTGTGTGTACCGGGTCGTTCTTCAGGTCCAGGTTGGGCAGTAGAGGCATGTTGAGAACGGTCTTCCTCCTGATGCCGCTGTAACAGTACGTATCGCCATGACAGGTTAGGGAATCAAACCAGCGAACACCGACAAGCAAGACTCAGAAAATAAACACGACCATGAGAAAAAATGTTCAGAGGAATAATCTGTGCATCCATTAGTCTGCATTCACAGACCAGGATTAATTACAAGGAGGAATAACTTTTCAAAGTAAAGGTCCTGTTTTGACCAATAGTTCCGGGGTCAGAACTACTTCACCCTGAACTAAAAGGTTCCTGGTCCCCCATTGTTGTCTGCGTTTCGACCGCGGGCTGAAGTCCCGGGTAGATTGTGTAAATCAGGCCAGCACTACACCACCAGACCAGTAGAGGGCAGTAACACAAAGAGGAATGCCATTCATCACAGATGGGACAAACAATGACTGTGAAGGATTTTTGGAAAAAATTTGAAAAATAAAAAAAATGGAAAAATAAAAAAATTTCACAAAAAAATGTTGACAAAAAAATGTTGACTTAAAAATTTTTGACAAAAAAAATTTGACAAAAAAAATGTTTTGACAAAAAAAATTCGACAAAATAACAAATTTGAAAGAATAAATTGAAAAAAAAAATTTGACAAAAAAAAAATTTGACAAAAAAAATTGACAAAAAAAATTGACAAAAGAGTTGACCCGGAGCATGTTGAAAAAATAATAGATAAGCGCGAGTAGCAAAGACGTTTCAACACGGCTTTAAAATCCTTTTGAACTCAAAAAGCCGTGATCGCAGAGATCGGTCGGTGTTTTGGTTTAAACGGCGACCCTGTTAACCGGAGACTCTCAGCCGGATGCATCCCTCATAAACGTCTTTAGACCATCATTAAATATCTGATGAGGATATTTTGAAATCTTAATAAAAACTAAACTAGTTTGCATTCCCAGGAACTCCCTCTGTGTTTCAACAGCTGTGTAAACTCCACAAACACTGACACGTTCAGCTGAAGGTCTCCAGTTTACAGGGTCACTTTTAAAAGCGGAACACCAGGAGGAGAGACGCATTCACGGTGGGCTGAGAGTAGACTACTGTTACAAGCTGCTAAATCAAGAGAATCACAGCTTCTTCTTTTGAAAAGTACACACACATACAAAAAAGATAGAACAAATAAAAACTAATCAAAGAAAGAGAAATCAAGAGAATCACAGATGTGTGTGATGTTAGGGAGGGAGGATGGAGGGAGGAATAAAAACACTAAGGTTAATCTACCAATCAGACACGTTCAGCATTGCAATTGTGTAAATCAGGCCGGTGACTTATGGAAAAAACAAAAAGGAAATGCACCAGTAGAGGGAAGTAAAACAGAGAAAAATGCCATTCATCACTGATGGAAAGAACAATGACTGTGAATGGTTTTTTGAAAAAAAAAATAATAAAAAAAAATTAAAAATTTGTTTTTTTTTTTAAAATGAAAAAATAAAAATTGAAAAAATAAAAATTGAAAAAAAAATGTGTAAAAAAAAAATCTGCAAAAAAAGATTTGACAAAAATAAAATTTGACAAAAAATAGTGAAAAAAAAATTTGACAAAAAAAAAAAGTGAAAAAAAAATTTGACGTTCAGCTGAAGGTCTCCAGTTTACAGGGTCACTTTTAAAACCGGAACACCGGGAGGAGAGACGCATTCACAGTGGGCTGAGAGAAGACTACTGTTACAAGCTGCTAAATCAAGAGAATCACAGCTTCTTCTTTTGAAAAGTACTACCCCCCAGGGGTAGTACTGAACTACCCCTGAACTAAATTTAGACCCTGGGTCCATGGGTCCAAACGCCCCTCACATTAGTCTTTCTACAGTTAAAGGATATTTGGACTGTCCTCTGCCGCCGAGCCGTCGAGCCTTGATGTTGGGGAAAATGTCTCTGATGATCTTCCCGAAGTTTGCGGCGCTGAGAGGACGATGCTGCAGGTTCTCACAGTATCTCCTGAAACACAGAGACGGGAGGAGTGTCAGAGGTCACATGACCAATAACACGTGTGTGTGTGTGTGTTTTTAAGTGTGTGTGTGTTTCCTGACTTGTATGTCTCGTAGACGTCTTGTTTGGGCAGGCAGGTGTCAGAATGCTCCTCCAGGTGACTTCGGATCCAGTTACACGTGTGAAGCTGGTCGGCTGTGTTGAACGAACTGGAGTCCCCACCACTACACACACACACACACACACACACACACACACACACACACACACACAGAGTTAGTGACTTTGAAACACACACACAGCTACAGAAAAGGTGTCAGACAGCTGAGCAGGTGAGACCTCTTGTCTCCGGAGCTGGGTCCTGAGGGCAGCTGGAGGTACAGGTACAGCTTGTCGTTGTCAGAGAAACGCTGAACTTCTTGCTGTTTGAAGAAGAAGAGAAGAAGAAGAAGTCACACCTGAGACCTGAGGGGGGAGGGGCTTAATGTCACCTGTACACTACTTCAGAAAGTCAGCGTTCGGTTCTTACCAGGATCTGATCCACTTTGGTCTGAACACTCTTCCTGTGAGAACAAAGAACACGACCGTCTGAGAGAAATGATTCACTTTGTTTTCAAGATTTAAAAAAAAAGAACAACCAGATTCAGCGAACGACTTACGAGATGTTGCTCTTGAGTTTTTGCAGCAGCATGCTGGGCTCCGTGTCGCCCTCCCCCGCCTCCAGACCCGCCTCCCCCCGCCGGGAGGCGTCCGACAGCTGGTGCCTCTGGTCCTCCGACATCTGGACCAGCTAACCCGAGCTGAGAAGGAACATCTGAGGAGGACACGAGGACCACAAGTCTCTTAGAATGATGTTATTTAAACTAAGCTCTGTGATTGGAGGAAAACTGGGACTGCTGATGAAGGTTGAAGGACGGTCTGTGGATGGAAGCATGGAAGTCGCAGGTTCAACTACTGGCTGCTGTCATTTCCTGTCTCTCTTTGGCTGTCCCATCAAAATAAAGGCGAAAAAAAAAGCCCAAAAAAATAACTTAAAGAAAGAAAGAAGGATGGTTTGTTTACTCCCTGTCAAATAAACATTGTAACATTGAATCATTGTAACAATGTAACATTGAAACACTGTAACATTGTAACAATGTAACATTGAAACACTAACATTGTAACAATGTAACATTGAAGCATTATAACATTGAAACACTGTAACAATGTAACATTGTAACAATGTAACATTGAAGCATTATAACATTGAAACACTGTAACAATGTCACATTGTAACAATGTAACATTGAAGCATTATAACATTGAAACACTGTAACAATGTAACATTGAAGCATTATAACATTGAAACACTGTAACATTGTAACAATGTAACATTGAAGCATTATAACATTGAAACACTGTAACATTGTAACAATGTAACATTGAAGCATTATAACATTGAAACACTGTAACAATGTCACATTGAAGCATTATAACATTGAAACACTGTAACATTGTAACAATGTAACATTGAAGCATTATAACATTGAAACACTGTAACAATGTCACATTGTAACAATGTAACATTGTAACAATGTAACATTGAAACACTGTAACAATGTAACATTGTAAAAATGTAACATTGAAACACTGTAACAACGTCACATTGTAACAATGTAACATTGTAACAATGTAACATTGAAACACTGTAACAATGTAACATTGTAACAATGTAACATTGAAATACTGTAACAATGTAACATTGTAACACTGTAACAATGTAGCACTGTAACATTGTAACACTGTAACATTGTAACACTGTAACATTGTTACATTGTAACATTGTAACACTGTAACAATGTAACATTGAAACATTGTAACAATGTAACATTGAAACATTGTAACAATGTAACATTGTAACATTGTTACTACTACTACTACCGGAGAGGGAGGCAAGACTCTGTGGGAACAACACACACAACCACCGCCTCACACACTCCAACACACACTCACACACACACACCGGCTAACGCGGAGAGGATGAAGCTAACACGGGGCAGAGGCCGAGCTGTGACAGCCGCCCTCCTCGCTCCATGTCCGGCTGTGTGCCGTGTTTACAGCCGGTGGTCATGTGGCTGCCATTTACTACACACACACACACACACACACACACCGACCCCGCTCTACATGCTGAGCTAACAGGCACTAGCTTACATACAGACTCTCTGTAGCATCATCAGGATTAATAACAGACATATTTAACATTAGTGAGTCTCAGAGTGGAGGAATAATCTGATCCACTTTAATGAGAATCTCCCAGTTAAGCTAGCTTTTACATTTCCCGCGCTCTGAAACAGCTAATGCTGCTAGCTAGCTAACTGTCAACGGTTAGCTTGTTAGCCTAGCCAGCTGCTACAGCTAGCTCGCCCTGAAACCTCCTTAAAGACATTTTAAACAGATATTTAAGGCTTCAAAATATTCCCCCACACTCCTAAATGAACCCTGTTATTAAAGTGTGTTGGGGTCGAGGACTCCAGCTGCAGTATTTATTTTATAAAAGAAAAAGAAAGTACCTGAGCCAAGATACAGCAAAAATCCCCCTTCAGATTTTTTTGTGATTGGCCGACTTTGTCATGTCTGCCTGACTACAAAGCGAGCCTCGATTCTGATTGGTCGGTTTCTAGAAACCTGCCCGGATACCAAAGGCTGGTGGAATCTGATTGGCTAAGATGATTTATTTTCCAGAGAGGGATTATTCTGATTGGAGACGTTTTTCTGGTCTGCCCAGTTACAACACAGATACATTTATCTGGAGAAATCTGCCTAGCAACAGCTGTGAGGTGGAGATTGAAAGTGAAAGTACTCCAAATACAATGTTGGAAACCCCCTTTAATGTCACCTGAGTGTTTGTCCATGTGATAAAGCTTAGATCAGAATTTAAAATCCTTCCTCTGATCTACAAAGCCCTTAAAAATCAGACACCCTCATATCTTAAAGAGCTCATAGTGCCCTATTACCCCTCTAGACCACTACGCTCCCAACATGCAGGCCTGCTCATCGTACCTAAAGTCTCTAAAAGTAGTATGGGAGGTAGAGCCTTCAGTTATCAGGCCCCTCTCCTTTGGAATCATCTACCAGTCAGGGTCCGGGAGGCAGACACCCTCTCTACTTTTAAGAGTAGGCTTCAAACTTTCCTTTTTGATAAAGCTTATAGTTAGAGCTGGATCAGGCTTGGACCAGGTCTTAGTCATGCTGCTATAGGCTTAGACTGACACACTGGGATCCTGTCTTTCCCTCTCTCTCCTCTCTCTGCCTGTCTCTCACTTTAACTCTTCCTGTCCCATTAAAGTTACTAACCATAGACCTTTCTGGAGTCCCTGAGCTCCCTTGTCTCGTAGGTTCCTCTGGATCTCTGCTGTAGATTCCTTTTTTGGGGTCTGTTATTCATCCTTTCTTTCTTTCTTTCTTTCTTTCTTTCTTTCTTTCTTTCACTCCTTCCTTCTTTCTATCTTTTTTTGTCCTTTCATTCCTCCTTCCTTTCTTTCTTACATCCCTTCTTTCTTTCTGTCTGTCTTTCTTTCTGTCCTCTTATCGTTCTTGCTTTCTTTCTCTTTCCTTTCATTCCTCCTTTCTTTCTATCCTTTCTTACACCCCTTCTTTCATTCTTCCTTCCTTCCTCCATTCCTTTTTTTCTTACATCCCTTCTTTCTTTCTTTTTTATTCCTTACATTCCTTCTTTCTTTCTCTCTGTCATTCCTTTTTTCATTTATCTGGCCTAATCTGCATAGCAACAGCTGTGAGGTGGAGATTGAAAGTGAAAGTACTTCAAATAAAATGTTGGAAACCCCCTTTAATGTCACCTGAGTGTTTGTGAATGTGATAAAGCTTAGAGCAAAGCTGAGGAGAGAATAATGTGTCTTAAAAGAAGCCAAATGATTGATGTTGTCACCTCAAACTTCTACTTTAGATTAAATAACATCCTGGTTAAAATCTAAAAAGTTCCATAAGGGTCTACATTTTTGTGATTCCAAAGAACAGGATGAGCCTGAAACTGGTCTTCATTACGTGAACCACATGCTTTATGTACTTCATCGAGCAGGTTACAATGTTACGGTGAGATTGGAGTTATTAGGACGAAATGTTCGGAATTCAAAAGTTACTTTTACATGGACTCGCCCCTCGATACATCTCTGAGCTCTTACCCCCCCCGCCCCCATAAACCAGGACGCAGTCTGAGATCCTCTGGCAGGGCTCTGCTTGCTGTTCCACGGTCTAGACTAAAAACTAAAGGGGACAGGGCCTTTGCTGTCAGAGCCCCCCGACTGCCAGAGGAAACCAGACTCAGAGTCAGTCCCTCATTTTATTTCAGTACTCAAGACACACTTCAAGCTTTTATTTTGTTAACTTATTTTAATCTTTAACATTTTATCTCTGCTTTTACTGTCTGTTTGCTTTTATTGCTTCTCTGCTTTGATTGTGTTTTTGTTATTTTGTGCAGCACTTTGTTTTTGTATTGAAAAGTGTTCTACAAATAAAAGGTCTTATTATTATTTTATATTATTATTAGGAAGTAAAGCTATGACCCGTTCAACCGACAAAAATAATAGTTGTTTCAGAGAATTAGGCTCAAAAACCACATTTTATGAACTTACATTTTTTTCTTGGGATTTTACGTTTTAAATCAAAAATCAGAATTCTGAAAAAAATACAAAACATATTTTTTTATTGGCCCCCTTTTCTTCTTCCATAAAGCCGACTGATCACAGAAAACCAACAAACAAAAGAATGTTTTATAACATGACGTTTATTTTCCATTATACAAAAGTTACATTGAACAGCAGAAAAGGAACTAAAGGGAAGATAAGTTGCGTGTGAGCGGCGGTGGTTGTCGCTGCTCGTCTTCATTCGAAGCCACTGCGGATAAACAGAAGAAATATTAATTAAAGCAGTTACAGGATTATAATCCTACAGTGTTCAAATCTAACTACATTTAGACTCTGTGAGTTTTTTTAATTTTGCTCGTCCCAAACGGGATGTTTGTGTTTTATTTTCTCTACGTATAAAAAGTAAATTCAGAGTCCCTGAGGTTTCCATTTTTAGCTTTTGTTGGAAGCAAAAAAGCTTTCAAATAAAATTAAACAATTCTCTTTCTTAAAAATGTTTCTGATACATTTGTATTTAATAAATGAATAAAAAAAGAGTAATTTATGCAATGGTTCAAACCCTTTGCCCTTCAAAATAAAAGTCCAGTATTTTCTATTGGGGCAGGTGTTCCCAAACTTTTCAGCCCGAAAAGTTAAAATTGACTATTTTTAGATAACTTTTGTCATTCAACTTTTTTAGTTGCATTTTTTCAGTATTTCTTTGTTCACCATAAGTTGACAAATTATATATAAGTTATACAAAACCAACAAAAGAAGAAAAAATAAAAAAATACAAAATAATATGAAGGAATAATAATAATTAATATTACAAACAAAAGGGAAGATAAACATAAGAAAAACAGGTAAATAAACAAAAATAAATAATTATAATAAATATTTTTAGATAACTTAAAAAAAAAAACCATTCTGGAAGACATCTCACGACCCCCCGGGGGGTCCCGACCCCCACTTTGGGAACCCCTGCTTCAGGGTCATGATTTTGAAGAATTCTTAGATCCAAAAATATTAAACTGCTGCTTATCTAGATCTTCACTGATCACAGTAACAAGCTCTGCCTCGTTATTATTTATAATTTACCTGAATTTAAAAATATTAAAACAGTCTTAAAAGTTTGATATTGACAACCGAAGCAGAAAAAAAAGACTCTAGATGTAGTATCTGAATTTTACTTTGACCTTACCTGACCAGGTGAGCGATGTCCCAGTTGGTCTCAGAAGACAGAGGTCCAATAATCTCCACGCCCTCCTCTGTTACTATGGCGATCTCGTGCTACAACAACAAAACAACAATACTCTTTTAATGTGAACTACGCTTCAGGACCCTGGATCATGTGACTCTCTGCACAGAGGGGTCAAAGTGCACTCACCCTGTTGTAGGAGCGAGCGTCTCTGTAGTACAGCACTTTGAGGCAGCGCTCCACCAGCTCCCGGGCCTCCTGTTTGGTGATCTCCACTTTGTTCTCCACCACCTCCCTCATCAGGGGCTGAACACAGAGAGAGAAGGTATAACACACACACACACACACACACACACACACACTTACAGTTAAACTTTCCTAAGGCATTTCTCTTGATTTAGCAACTTGTAACAGTAGTCTTCTCTCAGCCCACCGTGAATGCGTCTCTCCTCCCGGTGTTCTGGTTTTAAAAGTGACCCTGTAAACTGGAGACCTTCAGCTGAACGTGTCAGTGTTTGTGGAGTTTACACAGCTGTTGAAACACAGAGGGAGTTCCTGGGAATGCAAACTAGTTTAGTTTTTATTAAGATTTCAAAATATCCTCATCAGATATTTAATGATGGTCTAAAGACGTTTATGAGGGATGCATCCGGCTGAGAGTCTCCAGTTAACAGGGTCGCCGTTTAAACCAAAACACCGGCCGATCTCTGCGATCACGGCTTTTTGAGTTCAAAAGGATTTTAAAGCCGTGTTGAAACGTCTTTGCTACTCGCGCTTATCTATTATTTTCTTCAACAGGATCCGGGTCAACTCTTTAGTTTTTTTTTTTTTGTCAATTTCTTTTAGTCAAATTTTTTGGTCAAATGTATTTAAAAAAAAAAAAAAAAAAATTATTTTTTCAAAAAAAAATTCAATTTTTTTTTTCAATTTTTGTCAAAATAAATTTTGTCCCAAAAAAATTTCAAAAAAATGTTTTAGTCAAATTTTTTTTTTTAATTTTTTTAAATTTTTTTTTTTTTTTTTAAATTTTTCCAAAAACCATTCACAGTCACTGTTTTTTCCATCTGTAATGAATGGCATTCCTCTTTGTTTTACTGCCCTCTACTGGTCTGGTGGTGTAGTGCATTTACTTTTTTTTCTCCATAGTCACTAGACCCCGGGACTCTTGGTCCAAATCCACCTCCACATTTCAACTTATGCCTTTAAACCCTGCAGTTTGAATTGGGACCTTCGGGAGGACTTATTCTCTCACCTGAGCCAGGTACGCTCCGAAGCCTGTAGCCACGGTGGGAGCCTCATAAGCCACGCCCAGCTTGTCCACATAACCGAGGAAACTAGCGAGAGGAGGGAACACAGAGAGAGGAGGTTAACGCTGGCAGGAGGTGAGGAGAGGAGAAGAAGAAGAAGAAGAGGACACAGGAGGCAGCCGTCAC
>NW_023260135.1:24584-44584 GCF_009762535.1 Notolabrus celidotus
CTCACCTTCAGATCTGCTCCGTCGCTCTCTGCTTTAGAGATCACCGGCGTTTGGCCTTGATGACTTTGTGTGTTTTGGCCGTACCTCCTGCATGCAGACGACCACACTCAGCTGATCAATATTCCACTCTAACACTCAGAGGGTTCAAACCCTGTGTGCACTCTCTGACCGTGTGTGTGTGTGTGTGTGTGTGTACCTGCGAGGGCTGCAGAGGTGACAAGCTCTGCCTGGCTGCAGCGAGGGTTCACGATGTGCGCCTGGATCAGGTACCGGGCGATCTCCACCACCGTGTCAAACGAACGCTTCAGGATCTTCTGGGCCCAATCGCAGATCAGCTCGCACGCCGCCTCTGTCACTTCCTGTTTGTACGTCTGGACCAGCTCGGTCAGTTCGGCCTGGAGACGGATGAACAGTCAGAGGGTCTAGTTTCATATGAACAAGGTGAATACTTTATAATAAGCCAGTCAGCGTGTGTGTGGTGTGTGTGTGTACCGGTCGTTCTTCAGGTCCAGTTGGGCAGTAGAGGCATGTTGAGAACGGTCTTCCTCTGATGCCAGCTGTAACAGTACGTATCGCCATGACAGGTTAGGGAATCAAACCAGCGAACACCGACAAGCAAGACTCAGAAAATAAACACGACCATGAGAAAAAATGTTCAGAGGAATAATCTGTGCATCCATTAATCTGCATTCACAGACCAGGATTAACTACAAGGAGGAATAACTTTTCAAAGTAAAGGTCCTGTTTTGACCAAGAGTTCCGGGGTCAGAACTACTTCACCCTGAACTAAAAGGTTCCTGGTCCCCCATTGTTGTCTGTGTTTTCGACCGCGGGCCTGAAGTCCCGGGTAGATTGTGTAAATCAGGCCAGCACTACACCACCAGACCAGTAGAGGGCAGTAACACAAAGAGGAATGCCATTCATCACAGATGGGACAAACAATGACTGTGAATGATTTTTGGAAAAAATTGAAAAAATAAAAAAATTGGAAAAATAAAAAACATTTCACAAAAAAAATTTGACAAAAAAATGTTGACTAAAAAATTTTTGACTAAAAAAATTTGACAAAAAAATGTTTTGACAAAAAAAATTCGACAAAATAACAAATTTGAAAGAATAAATTGAAAAAAAAAAAATTGACAAAAAAAATTGACAAAAAAAAATTGACAAAAGAGTTGACCCGGAGCATGTTGAAAAAATAATAGATAAGCGCGAGTAGCAAAGACGTTTCAACACGGCTTTAAAATCCTTTTGAACTCAAAAAGCCGTGATCGCAGAGATCGGCCGGTGTTTTGGTTTACACGGCGACCCTGTTAACTGGAGACTCTCAGCCGGATGCATCCCTCATAAACGTCTTTAGACCATCATTAAATATCTGATGAGGATATTTTGAAATCTTAATAAAAACTAACTAGTTGCATTCCCAGGAACTCCCTCTGTGTTCAACAGCTGTGTAAACTCCACAAACACTGACCGTTCAGCTGAAGGTCTCCAGTTTACAGGGTCACTTTTAAAAGCGAACACCGGGAGGAGAGACGCATTCACGGTGGGCTGAGAGAAGACTACTGTTACAAGCTGCTAAATCAAGAGAATCACAGCTTCTTCTTTTGAAAAGTACACACACATACAAAAAAGATAGAACAAATAAAAACTAATGAAAGAAAGAGAAATCAAGAGAATCACAGATGTGTGTGATGTTAGGGAGGGAGGATGGAGGGAGGAATAAAAACACTGAGGTTAATCTACCAATCAGACACGTTCAGCATTGCAATTGTGTAAATCAGGCCGGTGACTTATGGAAAAAACAAAAAGGAAATGCACCAGTAGAGGGAAGTAAAACAGATAAAAATGCCATTCATCACTGATGGAAAGAACAATGACTGTGAATGGTTTTTTAAAAAAAAAAAAAAAAAAAAAAATTGAAAAAAAAAATAAAAAAAAAAAAATAAAAAAAAAAAAAAAAAAAAAAAAAAAAAAAAAATTGAAAAAAAAAAATGTGTAAAAAAAGATTTGACAAAAATAAAATTTGATAAAAAATAGTGAAAAAAAAAATTGACAAAAAAAAAAAGTGAAAAAAAAAATTGACGTTCAGCTGAAGGTCTCCAGTTTACAGGGTCACTTTTAAAAGCGGAACACCGGGAGGAGAGACGCATTCACAGTGGGCTGAGAGAAGACTACTGTTACAAGCTGCTAAATCAAGAGAATCACAGCTTCTTCTTTTGAAAAGTACTACCCCCCAGGGGTAGTACTGAACTACCCCTGAACTAAATTTAGACCCTGGGTCCATGGGTCCAAACGCCCCTCACATTAGTCTTTCTACAGTTAAAGGATATTTGGACTGTCCTCTGCCGCCGAGCCGTCGAGCCTTGATGTTGGGGAAAATGTCTCTGATGATCTTCCCGAAGTTTGCGGCGCTGAGAGGACGATGCTGCAGGTTCTCACAGTATCTCCTGAAACACAGAGACGGGAGGAGGGTCAGAGGTCACATGACCAATAACACGTGTGTGTGTGTGTGTTTTTAAGTGTGTGTGTGTTTCCTGACTTGTATGTCTCGTAGACGTCTTGTTTGGGCAGGCAGGTGTCAGAATGCTCCTCCAGGTGACTTCGGATCCAGTTACACGTGTGAAGCTGGTCGGCTGTGTTGAACGAACTGGAGTCCCCACCACTACACACACACACACACACACACACACACACACACACACACACACACACACACAGAGAGTTAGTGACTTTGAAACACACACACAGCTACAGAAAAGGTGTCAGACAGCTGAGCAGGTGAGACCTCTTGTCTCCGGAGCTGGGTCCTGAGGGCAGCTGGAGGTACAGGTACAGCTTGTCGTTGTCAGAGAAACGCTGAACTTCTTGCTGTTTGAAGAAGAAGAGAAGAAGAAGAAGTCACACCTGAGACCTGAGGGGGGAGGGGCTTAATGTCACCTGTACACTACTTCAGAAAGTCAGCGTTCGGTTCTTACCAGGATCTGATCCACTTTGGTCTGAACACTCTTCCTGTGAGAACAAAGAACACGACCGTCTGAGAGAAATGATTCACTTTGTTTTCAAGATTTAAAAAAAAAAGAACAACCAGATTCAGCGAACGACTTACGAGATGTTGCTCTTGAGGTTTTTGCAGCAGCATGCTGGGCTCCGTGTCGCCCTCCCCCCGCCTCCAGACCCGCCTCCCCCCGCCGGAGGCGTCCGACAGCTGGTGCCTCTGGTCCTCCGACATCTGGACCAGCTAACCCGAGCTGAGAAGGAACATCTGAGGAGGACACGAGGACCACAAGTCTCTTAGAATGATGTTATTTAAACTAAGCTCTGTGATTGGAGGAAAACTGGGACTGCTGATGAATTTTGAAGGACGGTCTGTGGATGGAAGCATGGAAGTCGCAGGTTCAACTACCGGCTGCTGTCATTTCCTGTCTCTCTTTGGCTGTCCCATCAAAATAAAGGCGAAAAAAAGCCCAAAAAAATAACTTTAAGAAAGAAAGAAGGATGGTTTGTTTACTCCCTGTCAAATAAACATTGAAACATTGTAACATTGAATCATTGTAACATTGAAACACTGTAACAATGTAACATTGTAACAATGTAACAATGTAAAATTGAAACACTGTAACAATGTAACATTGTAACAATGTAACATTGAAACATTATAACATTGAAACACTGTAACAATGTAACATTGAAACCCTGTAACAATGTAACATTGAAACATTGTAACAATGTAACATTGAAACACTGTAACATTGTAACACTGTAACATTGAAACACTGTAACAATGTAACATTGAAACCCTGTAACAATGTAACATTGTAACAATGTAACATTGAAACACTGTAACATTGAAACACTGTAACATTGTAACACTGTAACATTGAAACACTGTAACATTGAAACACTGTAACAATGTAACATTGAAACCCTGTAACAATGTAACATTGTAACAATGTAACATTGAAACACTGTAACATTGTAACACTGTAACATTGAAACACTGTAACACTGTAACATTGTAACAATGTAACATTGAAACACTGTAACATTGAAACACTGTAACAATGTAACATTGAAACCCTGTAACAATGTAACATTGTAACAATGTAACATTGAAACCCTGTAACAATGTAACAATGTAACATTGAAACACTGTAACATTGAAACACTGTAACAATGTAACATTGAAACCCTGTAACAATGTAACATTGTAACAATGTAACATTGAAACACTGTAACATTGAAACACTGTAACATTGTAACACTGTAACATTGAAACACTGTAACATTGAAACACTGTAACATTGTAACAATGTAACATTGAAACACTGTAACAATGTAACATTGTAACAATGTAACATTGTAACACTGTAACATTGTAACAATGTAACATTGAAACACTGTAACATTGAAACACTGTAACACTGTAACATTGAAACACTGTAACATTGTAACACTGTAACAATGTAACATTGTAACAATGTAACATTGTAACAATGTAACATTGTAACACTGTAACATTGTAACAATGTAACATTGAAACACTGTAACAATGTAACAATGTAACATTGAAACACTGTAACAATGTAACATTGTAACACTGTTACATTGTAACACTGTAACATTGTAACACTGTAACATTGTAACACTGTAACAATGTAACAATGTAACAATGTAACATTGTAACACTGTAACAATGTAACATTGTAACAATGTAACATTGTAACATTGTAACATTGTTACTACTACTACTACCGGAGAAGGCAAGACTCTGTGGGAACAACACACACAACCACCGCCTCACACACTCCAACACACACTCACACACACACCGGCTAACGCGGAGAGGATGAAGCTAACACAGGGCAGAGGCCGAGCTGTGACAGCCGCCCTCCTCGCTCCATGTCCGGCTGTGTGCCGTGTTTACAGCCGGTGGTCATGTGGCTGCCATTTACTACACACACACACACACACACACACACACCGACCCCGCTCTACATGCTGAGCTAACAGGCACTAGCTTACATACAGACTCTCTGTAGCATCATCAGGATTAATAACAGACATATTTAACATTAGTGAGTCTCAGAGTGGAGGAATAATCTGATCCACTTTAATGAGAATCTCCCAGTTAAGCTAGCTTTTACATTTCCCGCGCTCTGAAACAGCTAATGCTGCTAGCTAGCTAACTGTCAACGGTTAGCTTGTTAGCCTAGCCAGCTGCTACAGCTAGCTCGCCCTGAAACCTCCTTAAAGACATTTTAAACAGATATTTAAGGCTTCAAAATATTCCCCCACACTCCTAAATGAACCCTGTTATTAAAGTGTGTTGGGGTCGAGGACTCCAGCTGCAGTATTTATTTTATAAAAGAAAAAGAAAGTACCTGAGCCAAGATACAGCAAAAATCCCCCTTCAGATTTTTTTGTGATTGGCCGACTTTGTCATGTCTGCCTGACTACAAGCGAGCCTCGATTCTGATTGGTCGGTTTCTAGAAACCTGCCCGGATACCAAAGGCTGGTGGAATCTGATTGGCTAAGATGATTTATTTTCCAGAGAGGGATTATTCTGATTGGAGACGTTTTTCTGGTCTGCCCAGTTACAACACAGATACATTTATCTGGAGAAATCTGCCTAGCAACAGCTGTGAGGTGGAGATTGAAAGTGAAAGCACTCCAAATACAATGTTGGAAACCCCCTTTAATGTCACCTGAGTGTTTGTCAATGTGATAAAGCTTAGATCAGAATTTAAAATCCTTCCTCTGATCTACAAAGCCCTTAAAAATCAGACACCCTCATATCTTAAAGAGCTCATAGCACCCTATTACCCCTCTAGACCACTACGCTCCCAACATGCAGGCCTGCTCATCGTACCTAAAGTCTCTAAAAGTAGTATGGGAGGTAGAGCCTTCAG
This sequence comes from Notolabrus celidotus, assembly GCF_009762535.1. Taxonomy (NCBI): domain Eukaryota; kingdom Metazoa; phylum Chordata; class Actinopteri; order Labriformes; family Labridae; genus Notolabrus; species Notolabrus celidotus. The sequence goes on from NW_023260135.1 coordinate 30,498, forward strand.
TTATCAGGCCCCTCTCCTTTGGAATCATCTACCAGTCAGGGTCCGGGAGGCAGACCCCCTCTCTACTTTTAAGAGTAGGCTTCAAACTTTCCTTTTGATAAAGCTTATAGTTAGAGCTGGATCAGGCTTGGACCAGGTCTTAGTTCTGCTGCTATAGGCTTAGACTGACACACTGGGATCCTGTCTTTCCCTCTCTCTCCTCTCTCTGCCTGTCTCTCACTTTAACTCTTCCTGTCCCATTAAAGTTACTAACCATAGACCTTTCTGGAGTCCCTGAGCTCCCTTGTCTCGTAGGTTCCTCTGGATCTCTGCTGTAGATTCCTTTTTTGGGGTCTGTTATTCATCCTTTCTTTCTTCCTTTCTTTCTTTCTGTCTTTCTTCTTTCTTTCTTTCTTTCTTTCTTTCTTTCACTCCTTCCTTCTTTCTATCTTTTTTTGTCCTTTCATTCCTCCTTTCTTTCCATCTTTCCTTCCTTCTTTCTCTTTTTATTCCTCCTTTCTTTCTTTCTTTCATTCCTCCTTCCTTTCTTTCTTACATCCCTTCTTTCTTTCTGTCCTCTCTTATCGTTCTTGCTTTCTTTCTCTTTCCTTTCATTCCTCCTTTCTTTCTATCCTTTCTTACACCCCTTCTTTCATTCTTCCTTCCTTCCTCCATTCCTTTTTTTCTTACATCCCTTCTTTCTTTCTCTTTTTTATTCCTTACATTCCTTCTTTCTTTCTCTCTGTCATTCCTTTTTTCATTTATCTGGCCTAATCTGCATAGCAACAGCTGTGAGGTGGAGATTGAAAGTGAAAGTACTTCAAATAAAATGTTGGAAACCCCCTTTAATGTCACCTGAGTGTTTGTGAATGTGATAAAGCTTAGAGCAAAGCTGAGGAGAGAATAATGTGTCTTAAAAGAAGCCAAATGATTGATGTTGTCACCTCAAACTTCTACTTTAGATTAAATAACATCCTGGTCAAAATCTAAAAAGTTCCATAAGGGTCTACATTTTTGTGATTCCAAAGAACAGGATGAGCCTGAAACTGGTCTTCATTACGTGAACCACATGCTTTATGTACTTCATCGAGCAGGTTACAATGTTACGGTGAGATTGGAGTTATTAGGACGAAATGTTCGGAATTCAAAAGTTACTTTTACATGGACTCGCCCCTCGATACATCTCTGAGCTCTTACCCCCCCCGCCCCCATAAACCAGGACGCAGTCTGAGATCCTCTGGCAGGGCTCTGCTTGCTGTTCCACGGTCTAGACTAAAAACTAAAGGGGACAGGGCCTTTGCTGTCAGAGCCCCCCGACTGCCAGAGGAAACCAGACTCAGAGTCAGTCCCTCATTTTATTTCAGTACTCAAGACACACTTCAAGCTTTTATTTTGTTAACTTATTTTAATCTTTAACATTTTATCTCTGCTTTTACTGTCTGTTTGCTTTTATTGCTTCTCTGCTTTGATTGTGTTTTTGTTATTTTGTGCAGCACTTTGTTTTTGTATTGAAAAGTGTTCTACAAATAAAAGGTCTTATTATTATTTATATTATTATTAGGAAGTAAAGCTATGACCCGTTCAACCGACAAAAATAATGGTTGTTTCAGAGAATTAGGCTCAAAAACCACATTTTATGAACTTACATTTTTTTCTTGGGATTTTACCTTTTAAATCAGGGGTGTCAAACATATGGCCCGTGGGCCAAAACCGGCCCACCAGAGGTTCCAATCCGGCCCGCGGGATGATTTCGCAAAGTGACAAATTGAAGAGAAGACATTAACTTCCATTTTCAATAAAAGTACTATTTCAAATGTGTTTTTTACCTTTGAGGAGGAAAAACAATATTTGCAGTTTGCATAATCTGGTTGAATTTCATAGACTTTTTAGAGCACTTCAAGATCCAACACTAAAGTTTACGTATATGTAGAAGCGGTGAATCCACTATTTTCGGAAGGAGTCTCATCTTGTACATGTGCTTACCATACATGTGGGTGCGTCATAGGTGCGCTCTTCACTACTAACACTAGCACTACTGTGTCAGGTGACTGGGAGAATTATGGCTGTTGTCTCTATGTATTCTTGTACTGTACATCTTCTTGTTTGCTGCTGTAACTCCATGAATTTCCCCGTTGTGGGACGAACGAAGGAGTATCTTATCTTATCTTAAACCTGTGTGCTTGGTGTGTCCGCAGCAGGTTTCAGTCCTTAAGAATATCATATTCGGCCCGACTATGAGACTCATCATGGCGAAAAAACAGTTGTTTTAGTAAAAAGATAGTTCATTAAATGTAAAAATTTGTGGAATGTACTTGTACTTTTTTGCACCAAAACAAAGGGGAAAATGAGGAGTTGTTGTTATTTATAGGGTTATTATGTTGTGATTTTACTGGTCCGGCCCACTTGAGGTCAACTTGGGCTTTATGTGGCCCCTGAACTGAAATGAGTTTGACACCCCTGTTTTAAATCAAAAATCAGAATTCTGAAAAAAATACAAAAAAACTTTTTTTATTGGCCCTTTTTCTTCTACCATAAAGCCGACTGATCACAGAAAACCAACAAACAAAAGAATGTTTTATAACATGACGTTTATTTTCCATTATACAAAAGTTACATTGAACAGCAGAAAAGGAACTAAAGGGAAGATAAGTTGCGTGTGAGCGGCGGTGGTTGTCGCTGCTCGTCTTCATTCGAAGCCACTGCGGATAAACAGAAGAAATATTAATTAAAGCAGTTACAGGATTATAATCCTACAGTGTTCAAATCTAACTACATTCAGACTGTGTGAGTTTTTTTAATTTAGCTCGTCCCAAACGGGATGTTTGTGTTTTATTTTCTCTACGTATAAAAACTAAATTCAGAGTCCCTGAGGTTTCCATTTTTAGCTTTTGTTGGAAGCAAAAAAGCTTTCAAATAAAATTAAACAATTCTCTTTCTTAAAAATGTTTCTGATACATTTGTATTTAATAAATGAATAAAAAAAAGAGTAATTTATGCAATGGTTCAAACCCTTTGCCCTTCAAAATAAAAGTCCAGTATTTTCTATTGGGGCAGGTGTTCCCAAACTTTTCAGCCCGAAAAGTTAAAATGTACTATTTTTAGATAACTTTTGTCATTCAACTTTTTTAGTTGCATTTTTTCAGTATTTCTTTGTTCACCATAAGTTGACAAATTATATTTAAGTTATACAAAACCAACAAAAGAAGAAAAAATAAATAAATACAAAATAATAATGAAGCCAAATAATAATTAATATTACAAACAAAAGGGAAGATAAACATAAGAAAAACAGGTAAATAAACAAAAATAAATAATTATAATAATTATTTTTAGATAACTTAAAAAAAAAAAACATTCTGGAAGACATCTCACGACCCCCCGGGGGGTCCCGACCCCCACTTTGGGAACCCCTGCTTCAGGGTCATGATTTTGTAGAATTCTTAGATCCAAAAATATTAAACTGCTGCTTCTCTAGATCTTCACTGATCAGAGTAACAAGCTCTGCCTCGTTATTATTTATAATTTACCTGAATTTAAAAATATTAAAACAGTCTTAAAAGTTTAATATTGACAACCGAAGCAGAAAAAAAAAGACTCTAGATGTAGTATCTGAATTTTACTTTGACCTTACCTGACCAGGTGAGCGATGTCCCAGTTGGTCTCAGAAGACAGAGGTCCAATAATCTCCACGCCCTCCTCTGTTACTATGGCGATCTCGTGCTACAACAACAAAACAACAATACTCTTTTAATGTGAACTACGCTTCAGGACCCTGGATCATGTGACTCTCTGCACAGAGGGGTCAAAGTGCACTCACCCTGTTGTAGGAGCGAGCGTCTCTGTAGTACAGCACTTTGAGGCAGCGCTCCACCAGCTCCCGGGCCTCCTGTTTGGTGATCTCCACTTTGTTCTCCACCACCTCCCTCATCAGGGGCTGAACACAGAGAGAGAAGGTTTAACACACACACACACACACACACACACACACACACTTACACACACACTTACAGTTAAACTTTCCTAAGGCATTTCTCTTGATTTAGCAAGTTGTAACAGTAGTCTTCTCTCAGCCCACCGTGAATGCGTCTCTCCTCCCGGTGTTCCGGTTTTAAAAGTGACCCTGTAAACTGGAGACCTTCAGCTGAACGTGTCAGTGTTTATGGAGTTTACACTGCTGTTGAAACACAGAGGGAGTTCCTGGGAATGCAAACTAGTTTAGTTTTTATTAAGATTTCAAAATATCCTCATCAGATATTTAATGATGGTCTAAAGACGTTTATGAGGGATGCATCCGGCTGAGAGTCTCCAGTTAACAGGGTCGCCGTTTAAACCAAAACACCGGGCGATCTCTGCGATCACGGCTTTTTGAGTTCCAAAGGATTTTAAAGCCGTGTTGAAACGTCTTTGCTACTCGCGCTTATCTATTATTTTCTTCAACAGGCTCCGGGTCAACTCTTTTGTCAAATTTTTTTTGTCAATTTCTTTTAGTCAAATTTTTTCGTCAAATGTATTTTTTTCAAAAAAAAAAAAAAAAAACATTTTCCAAAAAAAAAAAAAAAAAAATTTAAAAAAAAAAAATTCAAATTTTTTTTTTTTCAATTTTTGTCAAAATAAATTTTGTCCAAAAAAATTTAAAAAAAAAAGTTTTAGTCAAATTTGTTTTTTTAATTTTTTTTTTTTTTTAATTTTTCCAAAAACCATTCACAGTCACTGTTTTTTTTCCATCTGTAATGAATGGCATTACTCTTTGTTTTACTGCCCTCTACTGGTCTGGTGGTGTAGTGCATTTACTTTTTTTTCTCCATAGTCACTAGACCCCGGGACTCTTGGTCCAAATCCACCTCCACATTTCAACTTATGCCTTTAAACCCTGCAGTTTGAATTGGGACCTTCGGGAGGACTTATTCTCTCACCTGAGCCAGGTACGCTCCGAAGCCTGTAGCCACGGTGGGAGCCTCATAAGCCACGCCCAGCTTGTCCACATAACCGAGGAAACTAGCGAGAGGAGGGAACACAGAGAGAGGAGGTTAACGCTGGCAGGAGGTGAGGAGAGGAGAAGAAGAAGAAGAAGAGGACACAGGAGGCAGCCGTCACCTCTCTCCGTTGTAGAAACCTCCGATCACCACCGTGTTCCACAGAGGGTTCATCTTGCTGCGGCGGTTGTACATCACTCTGGTGAGCCAGGAGTGCACCGCCTTCGGACTGTAGCTGTGCCCGTCGCCCAGCAGCTCCTCGTCAATACTGCCAGAGAAGAAGAAGAAGAAGAGTGAACATCACAACCACGGAGTCTCTCTCTCTCTCTCTCTGTCTGTCTGTCTGTCTGTCTGTCTGTCTGTCTGTCTGTCTGTGTCTCTCTCTCTCTCTCTCTCTCTCTCTCTCTCTCTCTCTCTGTCTGTCTGTCTGTCTGTCTGTCTGTCTGTCTCTCTCTGTCTGTGAGCTGCAGCTTACACCATCTGCTCGATGACCTGCTTCAGGTACTGGTAGTCGGCGTAGTCTCCTGAAGCTCCCAGGATGGTGTTGCTGTTCACCTGAAGGACGAGAGGAAGCGTCAGTTTCAATCTTTTCAAACGTCCACAGGTCAAGTTTGTTTTTTTAACTCTACCTTCATGAGGCGGGAAACGTTCCTGAAGCGAGCCAGAGAGCCGTACGAGCCCAACATGTCCGCCGCGATGATGACGCCGCCGGTGAACTTCACCCCGAGCACCGACGTCCCGGTCACCATGGGGTTACTGCAGGAGAGAGAGAGAGAGGCTGATATTTACGCTCCCAACATGCAGGCCTGCTCATCGTACCCAAAGTCTCTAAAAGTAGTATGGGAGGTAGAGCCTTCAGTTATCAGGCCCCTCTCCTTTGGAATCATCTACCAGTCAGGGTCCGGGAGGCAGACACCCTCTCTACTTTTAAGAGTAGGCTTCAAACTTTCCTTTTTGATAAAGCTTATAGTTAGAGCTGGATCAGGCTTGGACCAGGTCTTAGTTCTGCTGCTATAGGCTTAGACTGACACACTGGGATCCTGTCTTTCCCTCTCTCTCCTCTCTCTGCCTGTCTCTCACTTTAACTCTTCCTGTCCCATTAAAGTTACTAACCATAGACCGACCTGGAGTCCCTGAGCTCCCTTGTCTCGTAGGTTCCTCTGGATCTCTGCTGTAGATTCCTTTTTTGGGGTCTGTTATTCATCCTTTCTTTCTCTTTCCTTTTCTCTCTCTTTTATTCATTTTTCTTTTCATTCCTCCTTTCTTTCTATCCTTCCTTTCTTTCTTACACCCCTTCTTTCTCTCTTTTTTTGTCCTTTCATTCCTCTTTTCTTTCTCTCTGTCAATCCTTTCTCCTTTTATTCCTCTTTCTTACATCCCTTCTTTCTTTCATTCATTCCTGTCTGCTTTCTTTCTTACATCCCTTCTTCCTTTCTTCCTTTCATTAATCTTTGATTAAGATGAGACAGATTATAATTTCATGTTGTCATTCGTTAACAGGTTATTATAATTATTATTATTTTGACTTTAAACAGAGTCAATTTAGACATTTAAAAAACGACTTATGATTACATTAAAATTTAAATTTAATTGATCTCGATGGTTTGTGTGTTTGTTCACTGAAGAAAAGTCTCCATGAATAAAATCATGAAGTTAAAACCTGAGAGAGCTTGTTATAGACTCCAGGGGCTGAATGAATAACTGTTAACAGATTATCAGAGTGTCAATAGAGATTAGACATGTCTTAAACAGGTTTTAAACAGCATCAGGACAGGTATTACAGTCTGACAGGGAGCTAACGGCTACAGTGCTAACAGTTAGTCAGCAGATTAGAACAAACAGACTCTTTAATCTCTAACCTGATCCACACAGAGTCTCATCTTCTCTCTAATATAGATTCATAAATCCACTGAATCCATATCTGTGATATTAAAACGTTAAATCAGATGTAAACTACTCGTTAGCTTAGCATAGTTAGCTCCCTCCTCTCCATGATGATGCAGCACGGAGCTCAAACCGAAACCCGCGGAGCTTCAGGGTCAGACTAACGGATTTAAGTCCCGGTCCCGGGAGACCGGGTCACTCACAGTGTGTGTCGGACCGGTCCACATGAGGTTCCGGACTCTGGGGCTCCGGGGAAGGAGTAAAACTGCCCCGGCTTTGGTCCGTTCTCCCAGAAATTCAGCTTCAGTCCGCTGGACGCCATGTTTGATATCTCTGCAGGAAGTGACGACACAGCGTCTTCTTGTTGATGTTGGTTTGACGTCACGCAGAGGCGCGCGACCGCCACCTGGCGTCTGGAGGAACCAGAGTGAGAAAAATAATTAAAGATTAAATAAAATAAAATAATAATAATAATAATAATAATAATAATAATAATAATAATAATAATAATAATAATAATAATAATAATAATAATAATAATAATTATAATAATAATAATAATAATAATAATAATAATAATAATAATAATAATAATAATAATAATAATTATAATAAATAAAATAATAATACCTACATCAATGTTTTTATTTTTTTAATTTTATGTTTGTTTTCATTTTTATTTTCATTATTTCTATTTTTATTATCATTATTATTATTATTATTTTTATATTTTTATTATTATTTCTATCATTCTCAGCCCTTTTGTTCATAGCTAATTCTAATTCTACTCTGCACTTCTGTATATACTTAATTATTATTTTATCTTTATCCATCCATCCACCTGTTATCTAGACCTCTTGTTGTATTATATTCTGTTATGTTACATTATTATTGTGTGCTACAACTTAGGGTCATATTACATACCTATATTCATTTATTATATAGCTTAATCTGTTATAACCAAACCATAATCACACCATGTCAACCTGTCACTACTGAATCATTTTTAATATTGCCTGTAATTACTTCTATTTAATCAATTTGTAACATTTGTATCTACCTGTATTTATATTATATCTTTATTTTACTAATTTTATTTTACTAATTGAAACGTATTCTTGATTGTACGTCTAGATTGTATCTATTGTCCTTTTTATTTAATATTCTTTACTTTATTTACCTTTTTAATGTTAAATGTATTGTTTACTTGTGTCTGTGTTATACATTCATGTTAGACGACCCCCTGGTAAGTGAAATGCCACATCTCAAGAGGTTATTCTTATTAAAAGAAAATCAAATATATTATTATTATTATTATTATTATTATTATTATTATTATTATTATTATTATTATTATTATTATTATTATTATCATTATTGTTATTATCATACAGCAGCCTGCAGCATGATTTAAAAAACAATAAATCTATCATTTCTCTCTGATTGTTGGTAATAATGTCTTCCAAACTTTACATCAGTTTACTGTAATTAAAGCTTTATGTTTATAAAGAATAAACTAACAATTATAAATGACACATTTAAAGATGAACCTGATTAAATCTGTTTCTCATTTGTATTTTTATATTATTTTGATTCAGTCAATATTCATCTGGAAGTACAAGTAATAATTTCAGTGTGTTATATGTCTGAATGTTCAACATGCGTGTCCCAGGTAGACAACCTTCATTTTGATGTTGGAGCACGTACTCTGCCCTCTGGTGGATTATCACTGTACTGCATGTTTCTTTGTTTTATAATTAAAATAATTTAGAAAACTAGATTCAATCATTAATAATTTAATTTATCTATAACATGAAGAAACACATCCAGGTTTTGAGTTTCGTGTTTATTCGCTTTGTGACTGTCACATCTGCTCAGACGTTTCCTCAACTCCACCCGGCGTCCTCTCTCAGGACTGTTCAGGGGGAGACGGGGGAGACGGGGGAGACGGGGGAGACGGCTTCTGACAGAAATCTGAGAGGACAGGAGAGGAGGAGGATTATCTCACAGTCTGGGTTAATTTGTTCTCTTTGGAGCTTCATGCTGGAACAAACCAACATTCAAACCAACCTTCAGCTCCTCTGTGGATGAACTTTCTGTCCTGAGGGATTCCCAGACACCCGGCCAGTTTCTGGAAATCACCGTGGGACTCTGAGTTCTTCTCCAAGTCCTGATGATGGCCCTCCCTCCCTGACACACATTAAAGATGAGAAAGATGAGTTTAACTGTCCAGATTATATTAGACACAAAGAGTCACAATCAGAACGTGTGTGTGTGTGTGTGTGTGTGTGTGTGTGTGTGTGTGTGTGTGTGTGTTTACTGTAGATAAGGAGGAAATCTCAGAAGACCCCTCTGTAGACCATCTCCAAGCACTCAGGGCAGGTCTCAACGAACTCCAATTTGGCCCAGTCTTGGCGTTCAGTATGAACACCATCTTTCTCATTGGCTTGCGCAGGCACACACACACACACACGCACACACACACACACATCATATATTATATATTATATATTATTATTTTTGAGTCCTACATTTCTATCTTCTAGAATTCTGTCTTTAAGATCAAAGACAACATTCTGGAATTCTGTCCTTTAAGATCAAAGACAACATTCTAGAATTCTGTCCTTTAAGATCAAAGACAACATTCTAGAATTCTGTCCTTTAAGATCAAAGACAACATTCTAGAACTCTGTCTTTAAGATCAAAGACAACATTCTAGAATTCTGTCTTTAAGATCAAAGACAACATTCTAGAATTCTGTCTTTAAGATCAAAGACAACATTCTAGAATTCTGTATTTTAAGATCAAAGACAACATTATAGAATTCTGTCTTTAAGATCAAAGACAACATTCTAGAATTCTGTCCTTTAAGGTCAAAGACAACATTCTAGAATTCTGTCTTTAAGATCAAAGACAACATTCTAAAATTCTGTATTTCAAGATCAAATACAACATTCTAGAATTCTGTCTTTAAGATCAAAGACAACATTCTAAAATTCTGTATTTTGAGATCAAAGACAACATTCTAGAATTCTGTCTTTAAGATCAAAGACAACATTCTAGAATTCTGTATTTTAAGATCAAAGACAACATTCTAGAATTCTGTCTTTAAGATCAAAGACAACATTCTAGAATTCTGTCTTTAAGGTCAAAGACAACATTCTAGAATTCTGTCTTTAAGATCAAAGACAACATTCTAGAATTCTGTCCTTTAAGATCAAAGACAACATTCTAGAATTCTGTCTTTAAGATCAAAGACAACATTCTAGAATTCTGTCTTTAAGATCAAAGACAACATTCTAGAATTCTGTCCTTTAAGATCAAAGACAACATTCTAGAATTCTGTCCTTTAAGGTCAAAGACAACATTCTAGAATTCTGTCCTTTAAGGTCAAAGACAACATTCTAGAATTCTGTCTTTAAGATCAAAGACAACATTCTAGAATTCTGTATTTTAAGATCAAAGACAACATTCTAGAATCCTGTATTTTAAGATCAAAGACAACATTCTAGAATTCTGTCTTTAAGATCAAAGACAACATTCTAGAATTCTGTCTTTAAGATCAAAGACAACATTCTAGAATCCTGTATTTTAAGATCAAAGACAACATTCTAGAATCCTGTATTTTAAGATCAAAGACAACATTCTAGAATTCTGTCTTTAAGATCAAAGACAACATTCTAGAATCCTGTATTTTAAGAGGTGTGTTTCTGAGTGTGTTTCTGGGACTCACAGATGCCGACCATGTCCAGTTGGTGTCCCTCAGTGGGAAACTGCAGGGTTGAGTTGTACACGGTACATGAACCGTCTTTGAAAATGAGAGAGTAAGTTATATCTAGAGCAGAGGTCAGACTCTCACTGCTGCCGCCATGTTTGTTTTGCTGATACGTCGTATTGGCTGAGAATGGAGTTCCTCAGAATCAGGATCAGAGGGTTCGGGTTATATGGGTTGGAACCAAAATAGTCAGGACCAGCCTGAACACCTGCAGCTTATTTATGCTGATTCAAAACCCACAGAATCCAGATCCAGCTGGTCTAAAGAATCGAACCGTGACAGTGACGGATGGCAGAGCACCAACACGTGGTCACAGCACTCACAGGAAGCGGTTCCACTCCTTGAAGTACATGGTCTTGTTGCCAGGGAGCGGACGCAGCTCCACGCAGGAGTTGGAGAGGTTCTGTGTGTTGACCGACCGGCTGCTAGAAACAGACCAGACCAGAACCCAGTCCCCGTAAACCTGTAGGAGAGGAGGCCAGGTGAACCAGGCCCACATGCATGTCTGTCCTTTAACGAGTCCCTCTGGAGGTTCAGACTCACCTTGTACAGGTCTGCAGCTGGCACGGTTTTGTTGAGACCGTCACAGTCCTCGGGCGCTGCGTTGGTGCTGACGGCCGCCAGCAGCAGCAGCAGCATCGCTCCCTTCAGTACGCTCATCATCCTGCTGTGATGGAGTCAGACTCACCTGGACCTGGTCTCAGAAAGAGGAGGGAGGCAGGTCGGCTTATAGCAGCTCGGAGCCCAAGCCGGCCCCCCGCTCGGTCCAAAGAGTGTGTGTGCTCAGGGTTTGATTGGACTCTGACTCTCTACCCCCCCTTCAGCAGCATGCTGCGTTCATGGTCAAACCAGGTCTTGACGTTGTTGTTTGTTTACGCAGGTGTGGGACGGACCACCATCCACCATGTGACCCAAATAAACAGGAAACACCATCCACCATGTGACCCAGGTAAACAGGAAACACCATCCACCATGTGACCCAGGTAAACAGGAAACACCATCCACCATGTGACCCAGATAAACAGGAAACACCATCCACCATGTGACCCAGATAAACAGGAAACACCATCCACCATGTGACCCAGGTAAACAGGAAACACCATCCACCATGTGACCCAGGTAAACAGGAAACACCATCCACCATGTGACCCAGGTAAACAGGAAACACCATCCACCATGTGACCCAGGTAAACAGGAAACACCATCCACCATGTGACCCAGGTAAACAGTAAAACACCATCCACCATGTGACCCAGATAAACAGGAAACACCATCCACCATGTGACCCAGATAAACAGGAAACACCATCCACCATGTGACCCAGATAAACAGGAAACACCATCCACCATGTGACCCAGGTAAACAGGAAACACCATCCACCATGTGACCCAGGTAAACAGGAAACACCATCCACCATGTGACCCAGATAAACAGGAAACACCATCCACCATGTGACCCAGATAAACAGGAAACACCATCCACCATGTGACCCAGATAAACAGGAAACACCATCCACCATGTGACCCAGGTAAACAGGAAACACCATCCACCATGTGACCCAAATAAACAGGAAACACCATCCACCATGTGACCCAGGTAAACAGGAAACACCATCCACCATGTGACCCAGGTAAACAGGAAACACCATCCACCATGTGACCCAGGTAAACAGGAAACACCATCCACCATGTGACCCAGATAAACAGGAAACACCATCCACCATGTGACCCAGATAAACAGGAAACACCATCCACCATGTGACCCAGGTAAACAGGAAACACCATCCACCATGTGACCCAGGTAAACAGGAAACACCATCCAACATGTGACCCAGGTAAACAGGAAACACCATCCACCATGTGACCCAGGTAAACAGGAAACACCATCCACCATGTGACCCAGGTAAACAGTAAAACACCATCCACCATGTGACCCAGGTAAACAGTAAAACACCATCCACCATGTGACCCAGATAAACAGGAAACACCATCCACCATGTGACCCAGGTAAACAGTAAAACACCATCCACCATGTGACCCAGATAAACAGGAAACACCATCCACCATGTGACCCAGATAAACAGGAAACACCATCCACCATGTGACCCAGGTAAACAGGAAACACCATCCACCATGTGACCCAGGTAAACAGGAAACACCATCCACCATGTGACCCAGATAAACAGGAAACACCATCCACCATGTGACCCAGGTAAACAGGAAACACCATCCACCATGTGACCCAGGTAAACAGGAAACACCGTCCACCATGTGACCCAGGTAAACAGGAAACACCATCCACCATGTGACCCAGATAAACAGGAAACACCATCCACCATGTGACCCAGGTAAACAGGAAACACCATCCACCATGTGACCCAGGTAAACAGGAAACACCATCCACCATGTGACCCAGATAAACAGGAAACACCATCCACCATGTGACCCAGATAAACAGGAAACACCATCCACCATGTGACCCAGGTAAACAGTAAAACACCATCCACCATGTGACCCAGATAAACAGGAAACACCATCCACCATGTGACCCAGGTAAACAGTAAAACACCATCCACCATGTGACCCAGGTAAACAGGAAACACCATCCACCATGTGACCCAGGTAAACAGGAAACACCGTCCACCATGTGACCCAGGTAAACAGGAAACACCATCCACCATGTGACCCAGATAAACAGGAAACACCATCCACCATGTGACCCAGGTAAACAGGAAACACCATCCACCATGTGACCCAGGTAAACAGTAAAACACCATCCACCATGTGACCCAGGTAAACAGTAAAACACCATCCACCATGTGACCCAGATAAACAGGAAACACCATCCACCATGTGACCCAGATAAACAGGAAACACCATCCACCATGTGACCCAGATAAACAGGAAACACCATCCACCATGTGACCCAGGTAAACAGTAAAACACCATCCACCATGTGACCCAGGTAAACAGGAAACACCATCCACCATGTGACCCAGGTAAACAGGAAACACCGTCCACCATGTGACCCAGGTAAACAGGAAACACCATCCACCATGTGACCCAGATAAACAGGAAACACCATCCACCATGTGACCCAGGTAAACAGGAAACACCATCCACCATGTGACCCAGGTAAACAGGAAACACCATCCACCATGTGACCCAGTTAAACAGGAAACACCATCCACCATGTGACCCAGGTAAACAGGAAACACCATCCACCATGTGACCCGGATAAACAGGAAACACCATCCACCATGTGACCCGGATAAACAGGAAACACCATCCACCATGTGACCCAGGTAAACAGGAAACACCATCCACCATGTGACCCAGATAAACAGGAAACACCATCCACCATGTGACCCAGGTAAACAGGAAACACCATCCACCATGTGGACCCAGATAAACAGGAAACACCATCCACCATGTGACCCAGGTAAACAGGAAACACCATCCACCATGTGACCCAGG
>NW_023260135.1:47084-48841 GCF_009762535.1 Notolabrus celidotus
TAATAATCCAGCTGTTCTAAAGCATAGCAACATTACAGTGAAGGATGGCAGAGCACCAACACGGGGTCACAGCACTCACTGGAAGCGGTTCCTCTCTACGTATGAGACGGTGCTGTTGCCAGGGAGCGGACGCAGCTCCACGTGGGAGTTGGTGATGTTCTTCATGAAAATCCACTGACTGCCAGTGACGGCCCAGTCCAGAACCCAGTCCCCATAAACCTGTAAGAGAGGAGGCCAGGTGAACCAGTCCACTGAGGACACGTGTGTCTGTCCTTTAACGAGTCTCTCTGGAGGTTCAGACTCACCTTGTGCAGGTCTGCAGCTGGCACGGTTTTGTTGAGACCGTCACAGTCCTCGGGCGCTGCGTTGGTGCTGACGGCCGCCAGCAGCAGCAGCAGCATCGCTCCCTTCAGTACGCTCATCATCCTGCTGTGATGGAGTCAGACTCAGCTGGACCTGGTCTCTGAGGGGACGGCAGAGAGAGAGGAGGGTTTATACATCCTGCCTACGTGGCTTTTATAGATTCAGTCCAAAGAGCGTGTGTGCTTAGCGAGTTGTTGAACTCTGCTCCGCTCTTTAGCACCCCTTTCCCAGCATGCTTTGCTCATGTGTATGATTCTGAGGTAAACCAAAACATCCTAAACTGGGTCAATGAGGGACCGGCTCAGAGACAAAGGACTCTACGGATACATGTTGATTTATGTTCATAATATGATGAAAAATAACTTTCTAAGAGAGAGAATTCTGTCCTTAAGATCAAAGACAACATTCTAGAATTCTGTCTTTAAGATCAAAGACAACATTCTAGAATTCTGTCTTTAAGATCAAAGACAACATTCTAGAATTCTGTCCTTTAAAGATCAAAGACAACATTCTAGAATTCTGTCCTTTAAGATCAAAGACAACATTCTAGAATTCTGTCCTTAAGATCAAAGACAACATTCTAGAATTCTGTCTTTAAGATCAAAGACAACATTCTAGAATTCTGTCTTTAAGATCAAAGACAACATTCTAGAATTCTGTCTTTAAGATCAAAGACAACATTCTAGAATTCTGTCTTTAAGATCAAAGACAACATTCTAGAATTCTGTCTTTAAGATCAAAGACAACATTCTAGAATTCTGTCCTTTAAGATCAAAGACAACATTCTAGAATTCTGTCCTTAAGATCAAAGGCAACATTCTAGAATTCTGTCTTTAAAGATCAAAGACAACATTCTAGAATTCTGTCCTTTAAGATCAAATACGACATTCTAGAATTCTGTCTTTAAGATCAAAGACAACATTCTAGAATTCTGTCTTTAAGATCAAATACAACATTCTAGAATTCTGTCTTTAAGATCAAAGACAACATTCTAGAATTCTGTCCTTTAAGATCAAAGACAACATTCTAGAATTCTGTCTTTAAGATCAAAGACAACATTCTAGAATTCTGTCCTTTAAGATCAAAGACAACATTCTAGAATTCTGTCCTTTAAGATCAAAGACAACATTCTAGAATTCTGTCCTTTAAGATCAAAGACAACATTCTAGAATTCTGTCTTTAAGATCAAAGACAACATTCTAGAATTCTGTCCTTTAAGATCAAAGACAACATTCTAGAATTCTGTCTTTAAGATCAAAGACAACATTCTCGAATTCTGTCTTAATCAAAGACAACAGTCTAGAATTCTGTCTTAAGATCAAGACAACATTCTAGAATCTGTCTTTAAGATCAAAGACAACATTCTAGAATTCTGTCCTTTAAGATCAAAGACA